>NC_057875.1:29203474-29485974 GCF_019740435.1 Gambusia affinis | reverse complement strand
TTTATTTCAGCCATATAAAACAAGTTATTATACATAGACTCACTACACATAGTTAAACCTAGTGAAATATGTTTAGCCTTTACTCAATGCATGTTGAATATGGTTTCAGCACTCAGTTTATGGGAAAAACAACTAAGTGCAACTAAAACTAATGAACACACTTTCAGTGCTTCGTTGTGACTTTTTTGTGTTGCAGGAAGAGAACTTAGGGGAGATCTGCTTCTCTCTGTGTTATGTTCCAACAAGCAGCAAGCTCACCGTGGCGATCCTGGAGGCCAAAGACCTAAAGAGCATGGACCTGGGAGGAAGCTCAGGTAAAACTAAAAATATTCACCCCATAATAATTTACAATAAGTAATCTCTGCTATTGTTGACAACAGCCTTTTAAAACACTTTGTGGAACATTTTAGACTTTAACAAATCAATATCAAAGCTATCTTTCAGTCTGAGCAATCTCCCTGTGTTTTATACATTCATGCCAGGGCCGTGCAGAGACCTTTGGAGGGGCAGGGGCTCAAATTTAAAAAAGGGGCACATTAAACAAAAACACCATACAACAACATAGCAACAACCGACATTAATCAAGAATTCAATTGATCCTACTATATCATTGTCATCATGTGGGGAAACGCAAAGCAAATATAATCTATATTTTCCCCAACAGGGATAAAGTTTCTGTTTCTGCTGCTGACAATACTGAAGGTCTGAGTTGATCTGAGATTGTGGCTGTTAAACAGATCAGAGGAGAGAAAGTCTCTGGTTATGAAGTTATGAAATAAGCTAATTTGCTGCCATTTTACTAATTAAGCCCTAATAATACCTAATAATATCTATTTAACCTCTAGAACAACTTGGCTGCAGACTGATTTATAGATCCAAAAAGCTCAACGGGGTTAACTCTATATGATAATTTGATGTTAGCAACTCTGACACTTAAAATTATAAAACTGGAATATCAACGCAAAGAAAACTCAGTAGTTGCTGGTAGGGGCCATTCAGGGACCTCCAGACACTCAGGGGCCTCTAGAAATTGTAAGACAGGCCATGGATCTAAACCTGTAGCATAATTTATAGAGAATGACAAAGTTATTACATTTTATTTAATGCATTCAGCTGAGAAAAATAAATAGTACATTTAGGATTTAAACAGGAAGTTTACTTTGTAAAAGTTTAAAGATTCATCTTGATAGTTTGATTGTTGTTACCATGGCTACAATATGATGTAATCTTTGTGTTTGAATTGGGTTTGTTAAATACATCACAGCAAATAACCAATAATCAGTGATTGATTTTAAACTGGGCCAATAAACCTGGTCTCCCTCTCACAAATTCACCTTATCGATATTTAAACATGTTAGTGATGCTGAGGTTCTTAGTAGGACGGATTTCAGAGGACTGGGGGGGACTGCATGAACAGCCGCTGCAATGCGCATCTCTGGAATCTACCTGGAATCTACCTGGAATCTACCTGGAATCCCCTGGTGATCCCTGTTAGTCTGCCGATGCTTTGGAGACATTTTGATTAATTTCATTGTGGCGTGTTTGGCTTTTTGATGTGGTACTAATTACTACAATATTTTCTCTGATGTTTATTTTATGAAGTCTAAATGCTCTGGGTCGAATCTTCCTTTAAGTCTTGAGGTTCTGCAGTACCTTCTATATACAGCCACTGAAGCATTTCTGTGTTTAGGGGTGAGGCGGGTTTTATCCCGCTATTGCAAGGACAATTATGAAAATATAAATAGAAACAGCTTTTCTAATGTCAACATCAGACCTAAGTTTTTATTCACAAACCAGTATATGAAAAAATATTCTTGGCCATAATTTCATAGTTAGAGGACACAGATCTGCGCCCCTCCTCCTCACCATGGACCCGGTGTGTGAACAACATGGAGGCTCTGAGAGTCATTATTAGACTGAGGGCAGTCAGACTACTTTATTTTTACTAAATTATTATATTTAGCTAAATATTATTGCTGAGTGGCACAAACAGGCCTTCTGACATACAGATTAAAAATCCAAAATTACAAAAATTAATTTTTGAAAAAAAAAAAAAAAAAAACTCAAAAAGGGAACTAGGGCATCAAGGATAAAAGGGGCAGGGGCTCAAGCCTTCTTCGCCCCCCACCCCCCTGCACATGCCTGATTCACGCTAAGGGTTAGTGATTAATTTGTAGCTAATTAATCCAATTTTTGTGTAAGACAAGCTTGCTAATGTGTTTTTCTTCAAGCACCGTGTATTGCTCAGGGACAGGAACAATTTGCCAGCCACAACATGTGGAGAGATTTGCTGGTACCAGAAATTTTCTGATCTTTTTCCACCTGTTTGTTTTGTGTAGATCCATATGTGAAAGTACAGCTGACTTTGGACAAAAGGAAGTGGAAGAAAAGAACAACATCTATTAAAAAGAAAAGTCTGAACCCCTATTTCAATGAGTCTTTTACTTTTGATGTGTCACTGGATCAAATACAGGTGAGAATAAATAGATAGGTTCAGTAATCTCGAATATCATTGAAAGGTTCATTGATTTCAGTTCAATTCACCAAATGCTGTACATGACACGGATTAAGTACACACAGGCTGATATTTTCTAGTCTTTATTTTATTGATTATGATGACTTACTGCATACAGTTAATTACTTCTACAGTTAATGACATTTAAGCTTAGAATATTGAATCAGATCAATAAGATAACATTCTTAATGCAGAAATGTTAGGTTAATGAGAAATGTCTGATACCTGCTTAAAGGTTATGTTTAATCTGACAAACCAGCTTCACTATAAGACAGGGGTGGGCACTCCTGGTCCTGGAGGGCCGGTGTCCTGCAACTCTTAGATATCTTCCTGGTCCAACACAACTGAATCCAACACCCGAATCACCTTCAAAATACAGTCAGGGTCTCCAGAGTCCTGCTAATGACCTCATTACTTGACTCAGGTGTATTGAAGTAGAGATACATCTAAAAGTTGCAGGACACCGGCCCTCCAGGACCAGGAGTGTCCACCCCTGCTATAAGACACCCTAATTTAATGAATACCACTGTATTGGAAGACAGCCAGAAACACAAAGTTTCTTTAGCCTAAGACCCACCTGTTTAGAGTTACTTTTGAAACATCATGAATGAAACATTAATAAGCATTTAGATGTGTAACGATGGCACTTGACAGTTGTTGACTGTGTGTTCTACAACTTTGTATGTTTGTGTGTGTGTATTTTTTGTTATCCACACTATTTTTGATTAGTCCCATCTTGATTCCATAACGGTTTGAAATACTGACATTTTGGAATGCTTACAAAGCACAATCAAACATGTGAATTTGTCAATATTGCACAAAGAGTCAATATGGAATATAAAGGCCCCACTTATTTGCTGTTTCACTGCTGGTCTTGTTTTTGTCTTCAGAGGGTGAACCTGGTGATTTCAGTTTGGGACCACGATGCCATGAGCAGGAACGACAGCATGGGAAAACTTTTCCTGGGCTGCGATTCCACAGGAAATCAGCTGAGGCACTGGGCCGACATGTTGTCCAACCCGCGGCGACCGGTCGCTCAGTGGCACAACCTGCTGTCGGCTGAGCAGGTCAACGCCAGCCTGGGACTGAAAAAGAAAATCCCTGTTCCCAGCAAATTTAAAGAAAATAATTTGCTAAAAAAACATTTTAAATAGACAAGAAAGTATTTTGAAAAAAATATTTTCTGGTGTATCAGTAATGTTGATCACACTGTAGGACAGGGGTGGGCACTCCTGGACCTGGAGGGCCGGTCTTCTGCAACTTTTAGATGTTTCTCTACTTCAACACACCTGAGTCAAATCATGAGGTCATTAGCAGGACTCTGGAGAACCTGACTGCACTGAGGAGGAGATTCAGGTGTGTTGGACCAGGGAGGCATCTAAGAGTTGCAGGACACCGGCCCTCCAGGACCAGGACTGCCCACCCCTGCTGTAGGATATGTATGTAGGACTCACATTTGGGCAACAAAATTTGATCACATTTAGAATACCTCAGCAATTTTGTAATACTGTATTTTATCCATGTAAAAATATCCCTGGTTACATTCTCAGGCAAAATCTGTGCAAACCAGAGTTTGGATTTTGATTTACACAAAGAAAATCTCATTTAATAGTTCATCAGGCCAAATAATGTGTCTGAGCATGGATTTTTGTAAAATTCACCCAGATTTACAATTGAATTCACATTTTAAGCACTCATGTCTCCTGAACATTTTCACATTTTATGAAGGTACAGCCACAAACTTAAATCTATTTCATTATGGTTTTATATAACAGCATGATTGTAAAGAGAGAGCAAAATGCATTGTTTTCAATTTTATATTTTTAGCTTTTATAAATAAATATATGTAAAAAGTGTGTCATACATGTGTATACGTTGTTGAATCATGTCTCATGTCTTTAGAGTATGTCCACCATTAGTGTTTTGAAAAGAATATGGAGAAACGTCTGATGCAGATATTATGCATAGTGCTGATGCCAAACTGTTAGCTTTATATCTGTAAACAGCAGGATATCTCTCTCTAATTGTGCCTCTATGGACAGATGGAACTCAGAGGAAGCTTATTGTTGCTGATTTATGACTGAAATATTCTGTTGTTTTCAGCAATACTTATGTAACTTCAAGCTTGCCTTGCTTACTTAGAAAAAAAATGTCCAGATCAATATCATTAATGTTTCTCCCCTTTCCCGAAACAATAGCTCATCCTTATTGTTTTTTACAGTCTGCATTTGTAGAATACAATTTAAATGTGTATTTTTCATAGCGCTGAGAAATACCTCCTATACCACTTGATATTTCTGGCTGCTGCCACAGTAAATCAGGGTGTAACTCTCTTGATTATGATCAGATACATCACCATTAAGAGAAGTCAACTCCGAGTTTATTCATGTACCGGTACTCAATCTGTTGGCCCTCCTTTCTAAAATTGTAACAAATTTTTTAAATATTTTTGATAATTAAAGTATTAGGAATATTGTCACCTTCCTAAAATAATGGTCTAAGTCATTTTTTTCCAAAAGTTTTATTTTTTACCTAACTCTTTGACAATGAAGAGGTGGTAATTTTATTATTATTGTTAGTATTACTACTACTACTACTACTACTACTACTACTACTACTACTACTACTACTACTACAATAATAATAATAATAATAATTATTATTATTATTATTACTATTAGATAGTGCTGATGCCAAACTGTAATAACAGAAAATCATAGTAGTAGTAGTAGTAGTATCACTTTTGGCAAAAACATTACTTAGGCCATTATTTCAGTAAGGTAACAATATGAGAAATATTGTTTATTGCAGAGTTGGTTTTATCTTGCATAAAACTAACTTTTAAAAAATCCAAATACAAGCAACTAATAAAATAAGTGCCTCCAAGTCGTTTTTCAGGTTTTCTATATCTTCGTTGTTTTCTACGGGGTTTTTTTTCTGGCGCGTAAACACAATTTACTCAACATCCTCAAGGACGCGTGAAAAGTCAAATGTTTTTTGGTCCTGTTGACTTTCCATATTCACCAACCAGCAGCAGTTAGCTGGTACGCGTTCTGCCCTCTTTCCGCAGCTGGACCGATATAACCGCTTTGTTCCTCATGTCAGCCAGGGCTGCTGGTGAGCATGTCTTCGCTCATTTAATCCGAATTTCTCAACCGCACTAGCAGACTGACATATCTCCCAGAGAGTTACCTGTGTGTTTGGCTAGCAGCGAACCGAGCTGCTAACGGCTGAAGCGATGTTTGTGAGATGCAGCTGAAGTGCTGTTCGGCCTGGCAAAGATGACGTTCCGACCGAGCCTCGGTGATGTTCCTCTGGCCGCTGGAGGTGGAAGATGGACACCGAGGACGGGTGGACAACAGAACTAATTGCTGACGAACTTCGAAATCCGTAGATGCTTTGGTGCACGATGGGAGAATCGGTAAGAGGACTGTTCTGTGCTTTCTGAGTCGGTTCCCAGCAGCAAGGTGACCTGTCACCAACAGATGTTGGAGCTCAGAGGCTGATGCAGAGCAAGTTCATCACGATTTCCTCGACCTAAATACACAAGTTTCTGAACGAGTCGCAGCGCATGTTTTAAATGTTTTCTCCATTAATACCTATTATTATTATCATCAGAACTGTTTCAAGTTTTTCATTTTATGCTTCTGAGGACTATGATTAGCTTGCAACAAACAGCTGTGGAAGACAATTTGTAACATCATTTGAAGCCTCGCTGGACACGTTTAACTCTATAATACTCTACAATGCTAAATTCTTTAGTATGTGGATCTGGGGATGCACGGATTGCATTTTCCTTTCCGATTTCGAAAGCCTGACTTGCTGATTCCAATTTTGGCCAATTCCAATTTTTTTTTTTGTCTGAAAAGTTGCTAAATATAACATCTAAGTTACAACAGCGAAGTGACTATTGCGAGGAAATGAACTGCTTCTCATTGGTTTAATATTAGTCTCTTTAGTTTCTAAGCACACCATTTTCATTTTAATGAGTAAGGGCTAGGGTTAGCTTGTCGTCACTGGCTGACATGTATGTTTTGTGTATTGTAGGTTCTTGTACTGATCTAGCCATGAGTAGGAGTGAGCACACCAACACCAGGCATGTTCCTGTGGCCCTCACTCCCCAGCTCCCTCTCAGAGCCCATCGGCCCCTGTGTGCGTCGGTCTCCTCCGACAGCAGCGGCCGCTTCAAGGCTCTGGAGACTCAGGAGTGGAAGAACAACCTCAAAGCTCAGGTACAGACAAAAAAACAAAGCTGGTTTGGTTTAAACCTGGACAAAACAAAACAAACAAAAAAATTGTAAACAGTAAAATTGTAATTTTCATTAGGATTTTACTAATATGTCAGTCTGTTTATATGTGTATTGTTTTATTTTACAGGAATATCTAAAAAAATAGACTATTGTGAAAAGTTCAATATTTTTTGTCACTTACTTAGAAAGTAAAACTCCATATAAGTTCATCACACATAGAGTGAAATATTTCAGTCCTTTATTTCTTGCACTTAGTTGATCATAGCTCACGGATTACAGAGGAGGAGCTTTGTGTAAATGGGTGGAGCTTTGTTTGAGCGAGAATTTAGGATTGCCCAATGGTTGCCACGGGAGACAAGGATTTCCCAAACATGCGTGAAAGAACTAAAATAAAACTCCAGGTATGTTTTTGATGAAGGAATAACATTATAACATAATGTAATGCTCAGAAATGGCCACACAGGATCGTGGGCAGCAGAATGAAAGATTTTGACTGGAGGTTTATGTGTGTGTGTTCTTCCAGATGGAGCTGGCCCATAGTGCAGGAGCGGCCAGCAGCACAGGTTCCCTGGAGCGAGCCTCCATGTTCTGCGCGTTGGCATCAGCCTCTCTGTCCAGTCCTGGCCTGCCCAGCCCCCCCGTGGAGACCCTCAGCAAGAGCAAATCCTCCAGCCGCTTCTCTCTCTTCTCCCCTCCGTGGAACAGCAGCTCTGAGTCTGACTCCAACCCACCATCTCGCTCAGGCTCCAAGAAGCTGCGCAACTACAGCCGGAGAGCAGCCACGGGGCCGGCAGGGGCCCGTGCCTCCGATGTGCTTGAGCCCAAACGGAGCGGCCCCGAACACTTCCAGTACTCTGAGCCAGTCATTTCCAAAGTGACGGACTACATCTACGTGGGCAACCTGAACGCGGCGTACAATGGCCGCACGCTGTGTCGCAACAACATTGACAGCATCATCGACATGAGCAGCGCGCCCGGAGAGCCGGCCCCCTCCCTCAGCCTCATCCCCTGCACCTGCTCCCGCAGGTCCCGGCACAGCTGGTCCCGCCTCAAGGTGGACATGGGGGACATGCCGGACACGCTGGACGAGCGGCCGGCTCTACAGCACTGCTGCTTTGAGGACATCAACGAGTGCATAAACGCATCCACGGAAAAGAGGAAGCGCGTGCTGGTTCACTGCCGGGACGGGTTCTCTCTAGCGCCTATGTGCATCATCCAGTACCTGATGGTGAAGCAGAACATGAGGCTAATTGCTGCTTATGAGCTGCTGAGAGCCAAGTACCCAGTCAACATCAAGGAGTGTCACCAGAACGTTCTAGTGAGTCTGGAGCGAGCCCTGTGGCCCAGTGGAGAGGTGGACCCTGAGTGCTTCAAACAGGCTCTGTCCCGCAAGCTGGCCTGGACATGATGGCTTCCTTCACCCCCCCGTCTGCCTGGCTGCTCCTTCTGTTGCTTTCTTTCTTGGGTTGGTAAATGTTCCACTGAAAAGACTACAGGCAGCTCTACTTGTCCTTCTAGATATTACTGCACTTTCTTTTAATTTATTTGGTGAAGAGAAATCATTTCCACGTGTTTCTTTATCAAATATTTAAATGCATCTGGTAACAACAACTTTGAATGCAAATGCTGAACATTTTGCTCTACCCCTAGTGTTTCGCCAATTTGTTTGCATCCGACTTACTTTCAAAGTCTACGTGACCCATCAAAATTGCTCTAGTCGTTGTTTTTCATTGTCAGCCTATCTTGTCTGATGTATCAGACGCGCTTCATGCGTCAAGCACTTCACATCGTGTTGCACTAGACGCTTGAAACATGACACGACGGGTCATCGACGCGCCTCCACATAGACTTAGAATGTAAACCAGACACGCCTGACGCTCAAAACACGTTTGGTGTGAACGAACCATTACAGTCAATATAAAATAATTAATAAAGAAACTGAAAGTGACAAAAACAGTATGTTGACAGTATGTCAAACATGTAAATACAATCCTTCTTTCAGATGGTTCAGAAAGTGCAGTTAAGAATTATAAATTCAGGTTTTCCACCAGAAAACTTACTAAATCTGGTGGTAGGAGTGCTACGGCACTACTGTATTTTTTAGTGAAAATTGTTTAAAGTTGACAGAAAATCTGAAAATATCACAAGGTCACATTGTGTTATTGGAATCCATTATTAATACCTAAACAGCAGCTACAAAATCTTAAAAAGGCAAACATGAAAAAACCCTACTGTAAATAAACAAACAACACTTAGCCTGTTGGCGGGTCAGTAAAACCTAGTGGCCCGGCAGGCTGATCGTACATTGAGGAAAACCCTGAAATATGACGTAAAATAGAGCATGATGTTGCTCAGGGCATAAAGCATAGAACTACATTGAGTAGATCTGCCCTCATGGTTCGAGCACATTGTGACTTCTAGAGTCTTTTTTTAACCATCGTAACTGATACAGACATTGACATCGGACCGGTGCATCTCTAATTATGACTTTGTTTTTCACCCTTTCTGTTCAGGACTAGCATCCACAGCTGCTTGGCTCCATGGTGTTTTATCTGTAGTCGTACAGTGGATTTATGTTCCTGTTTCTGTTCTACATCATGCTAATGTTCTGTTTTTCTATGTCAGGGTAAAATCTTTCAGTGAGCTAACTCAGGAGACTGTTGATGTCAAAGCAATGCGGCATTTACGTTGTTCTTTAGCGACATAGACGCCTCAGAATACAGGTTTGGACACTGATCTTGGCTGAATTGTGTTGATAACCGGAAGTGGAGTCATACGTTCACAGAGCAAAACTAAGGTTATGCAGATGTGGAATTCATTTCAGACATTTATCTGAGATATTTCAGATGTAGTCATCATGCCAGTAGTTGACCTGTTAGTTATTTACTGTCTGGTTCTGGCGATGTGAATCAGTGGTTCCCAACCGTTTTTGCGTCAGTCTTGGTAAAACCTTTAGCTTGAAGTGGCTAGTCTTGATAACTTTAGTTAAAAACTTAAAGCTGAGATTGCTATGAATGATGCTCAGCAGAAAGAAATTTGACATTTCCATAATTTTTTTGGACTCTTCTTATTTCCAACATAAGTAACATCTTTTATGGTCTAGTTGCAGGCAAATGTATCTTTTTTTTCTTTCATTTGAATTATTCTCCCTAATACAAATTGTATAAAGAATTTAATTAGTACCAAAAACACCTAAAACAAAAACTGCATTCCTGATGGCATTTACAGCATTCCTGATAGCCATGTAATTGTGTTAGACATTGATTTGTCCAGGGACAGATTGCGTTCAGACTGCCTAACTGATTCAGGTGTTCAAGGCCACCTGACAGTGTTTCCAAAGAAACCGTTCCTTCTGCGTCTTAACCCCTGTCCACACAGGATCAGATCACTCGAAACACACGTCAGCGCCAGGTGGCAACAAGGCTGAAAATTAAGTTTTAGGTGGTAGAATGAAACAACAAATTTTATTCTAAACTGCAGTCATCAATTTCACAGAAGAGCTCTGGATTCAATACATTTGAAAGAGACTCAGCTTTTTATAAACTGTGTGATTATGAGAGCTCAATGCTACGCCTCCACAAGATGCCGCCCCGGGCTGTTCCTCAAATCAGAAACCGCCACTGCCCATTCCAACTTTTGTTTTCATGTTATGCATGGTATGAAATCTTACAGTAGTTGCATTTCCATAGAGCATGCAATTGAGCAATTTCACTTTTTTATTAAATAATGGAATCACGATAATTTTGAAAATACTCTCAATTTTATCTTTTTTTTTTGGCTGTATCAAAATTGGTTTATTTCACAAAACTGCAACAGAAGCATGTTTTTTGAGCAACAACCACTGGTGCAAACCACAAAGATGATGACAGGAAGTAGTTGAGGATGATGGCAGAGCATGGTTTTTAATAACTTATCACGTGAACAAACTTATTCACATGTGATTCTAATTGTGCTTCTTATGTAATGGAAACAACATAATTACAAAATTGTAATTTACAACATTGAGAAAATTTTGCACACATTTGTAAATGAAACACAGCTAGCTTGAATCTCACATTAGCTCACAAACTGAAATCTCACTCCAAGATACTTCAGGTTCAGTGTGTGAAGAGTGAGACAGAATTTATGACCCAGTCAGTCACATTTCACCAACTGGTCGACTACTGTGAGGCCACATGAGTGATGATCCTGTTTGGAAGTCAGCTGTTCTTCCTGATATCTATGAGTTTGGATTTCATTGGACTTTGAGTTGCTTCCAAACCTAGCTTTAAATATTCCACATGTTGCATCTCATTGAACATGTTTTCTTTGCTGGGCCTGTCTTTGTCTCCTGAAGGAAGATGTGTGGTCTGACCCATTCTCTGTGTGTCACAGTACCAGTTCATGTGCAGCCACTTCTTTTCTCCATGTTCCACAGCGTTGTTTGGTTTTGCTTTGTCTGTGCTGATAACTATTTTCTATTGTTTAATTTTTACTTTTCAGCTGCATTTAAATCTATACCAATATTCCCAACTGCCGTATTAGTTGGGAATAATACTAATACGTATAATAGTGTTATTGCCTTAACACTAACCAGGTTAAGGCAATGAATCAGCAATCTAGACTTGCTTTTGTTTGGTCACTTCCTTTAATGGTAAAAATAAGTTCTGCCCATTTAAATGCTCTAGTTTTTTAAAATGTTTTTCCTGTATTTATTTTTAATGGGATGCACCTTTCCACAAATGTTTTTGAGTGTATCTTTAACAGAGGGTGAGATGATGATCATATAAACTTTGGTCTATGTTTTTGACCTCTTACGATTAGAATACGATAGTTTTAGAACCTGTTCAACACAGTGCCACCTGTACTTTAAACCTTACAACTTGAAAGCAGATGCACTAACTAAATCACGGACAGTGTGGTTCTTATTTTTGTCTCCTACGTAGGTTTGAATTTTTAAAAAAAAATCATATTTTGGCACCAGTAGATCTACTAAGCCTGACAGTCAAAACACAAATCAAAATCTGCATTTCCACTGTTGTAAAAATCTAGTCTAGTTTTAGTAAAATGAAATTTACTCTTCAATATATGAAGTAATGGTGTTTAAAAAGAGACCAATCAACTGGAATATCAAACACAAAATAACAGCAAATCAACATAAGAACACATAGTTCCATTTTAGACTAAATGTTAGCGTCCCTACAGGCCTTATGCCAAACTGCAAACTGGACTCAACATTTGCAGACAATGTATTGAAACGATGTTTTCAAAGTTTAAAATTCAGGACTGATGCTTTGAACTAGGAGTGGACCATATGGACTAGAAAATTATCGCAATATTTTTTGGGACTATTGTGATAAGAAAAAAGAGTGAGAAAAATATTAATTGCCTCGTTTTTATGGCTCTGAATGCATGGAACAGCCTTCAAAGCAGCACAAACATGGATCTTGGAAAACATTCCCCTTTGAAATGGGCTACTTCTTAATCACATTTACCTACATAAGTGTGATTAAGATTAAACTGCATGTAGTAACTGGATCAAATCAATTTTCCGATATTATTAGAAAGTATCAGATTGGAACAAACAGTGGAGAAAATAATAAAAATAACCTTTCTGATAATTTTTTTTTTACAATAAACAATAAAATAAATCCCATCCTTTCTTTAAACTTCATAACTGTATCTCTGCTCTCTACTGCATTTCTTTGTCTTCACAATAATGTTTGTGCTCTAAAATTCTCTTAACATTGGAGAATTTGGAAAGTGTTGCACCTCCTGCAGCTTTTATATCAGCTTAACTTTATATTAGACAGACTTTTTTTGTTCACTCAGGTGCCATCGTTCTCACATCGTTTGGAGTTTTTTTATTAAACAGTTTTTAATATTTATTATCCGCTTGAAAAGCTATTTGCAGCAGAAAAATGCTGCTGGGTCCCATAAAAATCAATACTTGTCATTATTCGATGTTTCATAGCAATAAGTGGCTACACACCATCTATTTGGCATCTTCTAGGTTAGATCTTTTTTTAAATCAAAAATGGTGTATACCACATGCACAAAAATTGGGCTTCAGGTAGTTTGGACCCATATGATGTCCCTGTTCATATATGAAACTATCTCTGTTCAATAGAGAGCCATGGCTGCAGCAGCTGTTTTTTGTTGACAAAAAGTGCTTTTATAATCGCTCCAAAAATAGTGGAAAGGCTGGTAGTTTATATGTTTTTCAGACTTTGAATATTTATTGGTGTTCTGGCTCCAAACTGTAAGGATTTGTGTCATTTTAAGGTAGCCATGTATAACACTGGTTACAAAAAAGTATTTTTTGGAAGTTGTTCGTGTTTTTTTCAACAGGACTTTTGTGCAACGCTGATTCTAAAAATTCCATCCATTTTATTCAATCAGGTTTTTCTAATTTTATTTAGAGAAATCTGATCTTCTGACTAGGTTGATAACATTTAATATTTCTGTTCCAAAGAAGATTTTAGGAGAAAAATGTGTTTTCTAAAAGAGCGTATAAATGTCAGACTTACACCATAACAGGGAACCGGATCATAACGGCTACATGAAGGTATGATATTTTGTACTTTGATTTCGCTTGAATCCTAGTACTTTGTATTTACTATATTTGGTCCCTATCAGACAGCGTCTCTCTTTAAGCACATCGTTATGTGAAGGGTGCGGTTGTAGTGGAAGTATGGTGCCTTCGTTCAGCGTCGTTTTGTATGCCCTGTGGTGACATTTTGCACAATTTGAATGAATTTAACCTCTTGACATCTTGTTCAGAAACAATGTCTATTTTTGGATGTTTTATTTGGATGGAAGGTGTGCATGTGACACTTGAGTGACGTGATTTTTGCTGTTCTCTTTGGTGGTTGTGAAAGCCTGGTAAAGGAGCAGATGTTGAAGTGCTCCTGCAAAGTGCTCTAAAAAAACAAACAGTGTTTTGGTGTCTTCTTGTTGTAAATGATGCACATTAGTCCAATTCTCTCAGGTGATTTCTTATCGGTCCACAATGTTTTTAATGAATTTGATGTTGTAAAATGTGAAGCAATGCATTTCTCATCTTACTTTAGTTAATGTTAATTTCTATTGTTAAAACATTAAAATGCTGTTGTACACCTTGGTGGACTTTTTTGTTGTTGTTGAAGTCAGGCAATTTTAAAGTCCAATATAAAATTGGGCTTAGTTTTTTAACATGTTAAAAGATTTCTTTTTTTATTCTTACTGTGAAAATCCTCAGTGGGTATGGAAAAAATTTGGTCTCAATTCTTTTTCTGGTGGCCCAGTTGTTAACGTCTCCTTAGTGTCTTCCCAGCTGCTGCAGCCTCACTTTCCATGGCCTCTGCCTCTGGATGTCCCTATCCCATTAACATGAACCACCGCTCATTTTCTTCTTTCATGCGTTGCTGATAAACCTCTGCGTAATTTTTGTAGTTGGACTAATGAACCTTCAAGACATGAGCAGTCATTTTTTAGAACCATGAAGTTTTCTTTTTGAAGTGGGGAGAAGTGGGTCAGGCATAAATTTCCAGTGGGAAGCTTACTAGAAAATGAATTTCCAGAAATGGTTATTTAATGATTCCAATATGATTGACATTATGAAGCCACAAATTGCATTATCAGCCATTATTTTTGCTCTGTTTTGAGAAAGGTGAGTAATCTTTGTTTGCATTTTGGTCACATCTTGAAGAAGCGCAGGCAGGATCAGTGTGACCCCAGTTGGACCTCATGGGGTCTAAGTGATCCCATCTCTTTAGACAAGGGACGGTCAAACAATAAAGCAGACTTTTATTGAATGTAAACACCAATACATGTTTTAACTTGACCAAACATGTATTGGTCAAGCTAATGTGTTGTTAGGGTAAATATGATCTAGATATAGATATGGTTTCAGATGTAAAACATTCAGTACTGCATGATGATGGAAGAGGATTCTGGGAAGCTTGAGTTCCGGTGCCTCTGTCTGTCCTTGAAGACTCAAAGAGCTTCTGTCATTTAAATCTGTTACGCCCACACAGCGTTTCTCCTGACTGCAGTAACATCTGGAAAAATAGTAATTTAAAGACGAAAATGAAATGAATAAATTAAACATTTGCATGTAAAGTCAACGTGAGAGAAAGCCCTGTAGTCTTTTGTAATCAACAAACATCTCAACTTTAGAGAACTTGATGTGTCAGTTTGTGACATTCTTTCTGTCTGGACTCTCTGATTCTTGCCTCTGTTTTTAGACATGCCTCCCTTTCAGAGCTGTTTCCATCAGTAGAGAATGTGTCAGCTGTTTGCTGTTGATCTCTCAATGTGGTCGGTGGTGGGTGGGCGTGTTTGAGGGGCATTTATGTGATAGGGATCCTTGAATTCTTACTCCAAATCATATGGACAAATTCTGCCTGAGTTCTGCTTCCATCATGTTTCCTCTTCCTATGGAAGCATTACTTCCTGGGAACCGATGCTTTCCTGAAATGGTCTCACACTCAGAAGGATTTCTACAGTCATCTGTTTTGGTAAACATTAAAATGTCTGTGGTGACTGATTTCTATAAACGCAATGTGTACTTATTGAAATTAATTTTATGATTATTTGATCATTCAGGGGTTTAAAGCAAATCAACACCAGGATATCAGAATTAGTAACTCAGACATGCTGCACCTTCAGAACCTCTGTTATGTTATTGGTCAAGCTACAATATGTAAACTAAATGGGATTTTTGATCTTCACAGCTGTTATGTTTTTGTGTTATCAGCTGGCTGATAAAGAAGGCTGGTTTTGTTCTGGTTCTGTTCTGGTTTATTTTGGTTCTGTTCAGGTTTAGTTCTGGCTCGTTTATGGTTTTGTTCTGGTTTGGTTCTGTAGGGGAATATAATTATATTAATAGTTAGAAGTTATGTTATTTGGTTGTTTTGCACTAAAATATGTTTTAACCTAAAAGAAATGTATTGTGTCAAATAGACTGGGTCAATCTGACCTAGAAGTCAGGAAGGAATTCAGATTTGGAGAGATGTGGAATAGCAATCACTAAAGGGAGGAAATACTTTTTATGGAGTTGTTATTTTGCGTAGGAAATCTGGTGCCATTGAGGGTCAATCTAACCTAAGCTCCCAACTTTACCTTGCGTGCAAAGCCCAGAATTGGACTGGAAGAATGTCTGGGAAGTAAGCTGTTTAGACAAATAAAAATAATAATTGGCTTATTTTGCACTTCTGAAACGGAGCAGATGTTAAAGTCAAGAGGTCTGAATATTTCCAAGGAACTTCCAATACACATCCAGTGTGAGTCGGAGCCAGATGAGCTACGCAAATGGAGGAGAGCAACACCATTGGTCAAGGCTTCCCAATACACACCAGTACAGCTGGGACGCTACAAAAAACTGATGTCAGAAGTAGAAGTCAAGAGATTTTGGATTATTGTAACGATGTGTATGTGATGCTGTGTATCCGCAGATGTGCATTAAATCTCTTCTCGTTTGACTATGAGCAGAGGGAGTTCCGAGTCTTGTGTAAATCTTTATTTTTATATTCTATGAGTTTAGACACCTATGGATTCTCCTACAGTTCTGGTTCTGTTCTGGTTTGGTACTGGTTCTTTTCTGGTTTTGTTCTGGTTTGGTACTGGTTCTGTTCTGGTTTGGTACTGGTTCTTTTCTGGTTCTGTTCTGGTTTGGTACTGGTTCTTTTCTGGTTCTGTTCTGGTTTGGTACTGGTTCTTTTCTGGTTTTGTTCTAGTTCTGTTCTGTTTAGTTCTGGTTCTGTTCTGGTCTAGTTGTGGTTCTGTACAGGTTTTGTTCTGGTTCTGTTCTGGTTCTCTGCTGGTTTTGTTCTGCTTCTTTTCTGGTTTGGTTTTGGTTTAGTTCTGGTTTGGTTCTGGGGACTACTTTGAAACTTCTGGGAACAACGATGCAAAGAAAGATTTTTCATAAAATCAAGAAAACTAGGAACTACCCTGACCATCCTCTTGATAAGATTATTTTTTCTAAAAAGCATACTTCCTTTAGTCAGCTGCTTCTTTGAATTTGTTGTATTACAGACTGCAATAGGAGACCTTTCCAACTCACTGCCATCACCATCTACAATAACTCTATCATCAAATGAGCTACAAAACTTAATTTCCATTTGGGATTGATAATGTATTTTTTAATTTGAATTGAATTAAATTTTGTTTCCATGTTGGTTTTATATAGATTGCTGTGATAAGTAATTTTTTCCTCTTTGTATTTATATTGTGTTTTTGGTCATTTTTAGCTCCCTCCTGTGTATTTCTGCTGTTTATTTGTCATTAATCCCCATGATTTCTCTCAGTCCTTTAAATCTCACCCTTCCACCATCTTTACAGCTCTTTATTATCAGTAGATACTTCCTATAATCAAAGTGTCATCCCATGCGCTCTCTTTTTTAACCCACTCCTTGTATTGTCTGCTGCTTCATGTTTTGTTGCTAATCAGATCCACTGAGAGTAAATTCCTCTGATGTTAATTTATTTAATTCTTATGAAAACCTCACTTTGACTAGGACCTTATCAGCACTTCACTCTTCCTCTTCCAGATATAAAAACTATACAGTTTCCTTTTGTTTTTCTCTTCATTGCTATAGAAATGCTCTGCAAAAACAACCACATTTTTAGTTTTATTAAATCATTGTTACAAGGAAGTAATAAGATGAGAACAAAGCAAAGGTTTAGAACTTTACTTTGCTTTTGCTTAACATAAAATGAGTAACGAGTATGTCAGCATGTAGGGAAAAATTAACTAAATGAGCTGAAATGAAATGAGTTTTGATGGTACCAGTTAAAAAGGACAACAATCTTAAAGGGCGGGTTATTTATAATGCAGGCAGCCTAGGAAGGGCAACTGACAGTGTACTGTATTTCATGACCTTGCCATCTGATTGGCTTGTCCAGTAATCCACCACCATATAGAGAAAGTGGAGGATTTAGAGGACTTTCTGAGATTGCAATATAAACCTTCTTTACACTTTATCAGCCTGGGACTCAATCTGCATCTGACTGCAGCAGCTCTGCCTCGGTAAAGGAAAAACTTTTCTTTATGCTCTTCATCTTGATGTTGCTTTGTTCTCTCTGTCGGCTACCTGACAGCATCTTTTCGTTTCTTTATTTAAGGCATCAAATCTTTACAATGTAGAAACTTTGCTGTTAACAGGTGAAGTTTTACGTGATATTACTTGTGAATGCCTTTGGTATACTGTGACATTTTGTGTCTGACTTGGAAAGGATTTCGCTTTTTGAGGTAAGAAAGGGCGATCTTCTCTGTTGGCATTAAGTGCGTGTCCTGCTGGGCCGCTCCAGTGATGTGTCGTCTGATGATGTGGAACACTGAAAGCCAACGCCACGGCGAGGCTCTGAGTTGAAAATCAATCCAACAGTTTTTATCCTCCTGTCAACACCATGGAGGTTAGTATTTGGAAGGAACACCTGGTTTGATACGGTGTTGACAGAAGTTGTGTCTTTTTAAACGAAGCCATGTCTACCGAACCCAGTCTGTTAAAATGAAGTTAAATGGTTGTGAATCCCTTAGTTTTCCTTCCACAGTTAAGCTTCCTCTTTCAGAAAACACTTAGGACACAAATGCAGAACTATATATATATATATATATATATATATATATATATATATATATATATATATATATATATATATATATATATATATATATGTATATAAATATATACATACATATATATATATATATATATATATATATATATTGCTGTGTCCAGATTTTCCTTAAATAAACTTGTAGGCAAGACATAGCCTCTTTTCTTCCTGTTACTACTTCAAGGAGCTCTGACATTTGCCACATCATTCTTTACAGGGGAGCTGTTTTTTTTTTCTTCATACTTGATGAAAGCTTTGGGAACAGCTGTAGAACCAGGAATAGATGTTACTCTGCTGCTCTGCTGCAGCTTCCAAGGATTACAATCAGCTCAGGCAACAGCTATGAAGCCTTAAGAGATCTGAAACTGTCTTAGTTTCTTCTTAACCCACTGACGTTATACGTAAGGTTTTATATTTTGAGTGAATTACAATGTCTTGATAAAGTGTTTGAAACAGAGTTGTGAAAAAGTATTACAATATAAATCCAATATCACACAGTGTGAGAAAGATAATTGATCCAGCCACAGGACGGACAGCAGCGTAAATGCAATTATTACATCGGGTTACAAAAAAAGATTTTTTGGAAGTTGTCCATGGTTTTTTAACAGGATTAATTTGCATCACTGAATCCAAAAATGACATCCATTCTTCTCAATCAGGTTTTTATTCTAATTTTATTCAGAGAAATCTGATTTTATGACTAAACTGATTAAATTTTTTGACATTTTCAGTTAATTTATGCTAATGTTTCTAATCCAAAAAAGATTTTCAGAGAAAAAAAATGGTTTTCTATTAATTAGATGTATTAATTGTATTAAGTGTATTAATTAAATGTTACAAACCTGGATAATAAACACTGATCACTCCTCCTGCTCACCATTCATTGATCAGATTCTCAGAAAACCGATCCAGATGAGAGAACAAGTCATGCATTTTGATACTCATGTTGCTCCATAGCTCAGAAAGTCGACCTGATTGAGCAAAACCAATGTGATTTTTGGATTCAGCTCATCAAAACAACCCTAAAACAGTGGAAGACCCCAGACAATATTTGGGCTGCAGACCAGTAAAATCTGACAGACATATCAATGAATCAATAAAAACAATTCACAATGTTGTGATCTTCCCCATTCCTGCCCTCCTGTTGGGTACTGATTAATGTTTCCTACATCAGGTCCTGTCGTCAGTTAGACTGGGGCACTCCAGTCCTCCAGAGTTCCTATCCTGTAACTTTTCTCTAACACACCTGAATCAATTGAATGGCTACAGAGGTCAATTGCTGCTGGTGAGGAAAGCCACCCTTTTTACTCAGGCGTGTTGGAGCAGGGATTCATCTAAAAGTTGCAGCGTGGCACCTCTCAAGGACTAGACATAGTCACAACTGACCTAAAGGTCAAAATTTCACATTTTGGTCCATCTCCTGGTGGCAAAACTTTACCATAATTTTTGAAAAGCCACATCTAGATAATATTTTGGTGTGGTAGCCCTTTCAAAGTAGTAGCTTAGTCATAGTCGCCAGCTCATAGAGTTAACAACCCCTTTGGACAGATTCTGTTTTTTGAGAGTGATGTATGTCCAGGTTCACTCGTGGTATGGACATTTGTCAAAGGTCTGTAATATAATATCTGGTAATGTCTTAAAGGGGACACTCTTGGCTTGACCAACAGAGGTCAGCAGAGCTTGTTAAGCCAAAATTAATACACATTTTTCCACACTTTTTGCCTCAGCTAGGCAGTATCTGGGACACAAGGGTTAATAACTGAAATATTCAACAGACTCTAATTCACAACATGTATACCATCCCCCTACTGTCTGTTTATGGGAGGAGATTATGAGCTGTGATTTAACATCACAGGCCAACCCTGTCAACAGCCTTCAAGTATTCCATGTCTGAGATCTTGACCCTGGATCTGACTTGATTTCTGACCACTGCCTGTGCTGCTTCCTGTTCCCCGATTGCGCTGATGATGTCTTTGCCTCTGTGCCTTCAACTCCCGCTGCAAGTCTCTGGATTCTGATTATTGCCTAATGGATATTGAATCTCTTTTGGTTCATTGCCCATCACTTTTGCCAACCTGGACCTAAGGACTACAGTCAAAATGACCAGTCACTTTCTTGTGGTTAAATCAGACCATTATAATGAGGCGTAAACAGGTTTCCTTGGCTGGCAGAGTTCCTGGCCTGAAGTCTTTATCACTCTCAGCTTCCATCATATAGAATCCTGTTCTCTGTATAATCCTGCGAGTGAAACAATCCCTGGTAAATGGACACATTCCTCTCTCTGTGTCACAATATCAAGTCTTGGAAGAGGAGAGCCTGGGAAACCACCTCTTCTGGGTAAACCTTTTCTTCCTGTTCGACCAGTACTCCCTAGTTGTACTTCCTAGTTTAATCACTCATCCTCCTATCTCTTCTGCAGGTCTGACCTGAAAACATAAAACACAAAATCATTCCATTCCTGCTTGAACATTCTGATAAATAATATTGTCGTTAAAGACTGTTCAGTTTTTCTGGGTTATGGTTTTCATTTTTGGTCCTATGTGTACTAATATTGTTTCATACGGCTGTTGGAAGGCTTTTATAAGAGCCTTCCAACAGGCTCCTTGTCTCCTCCTTAGAAGAGGAGGAGGCAAGGAAAGCGATTAGGAGCAAAAGAATTTGCTCAGAAATCAGAGGTCCACAGGGATAATGATCATATTGGAAGATTTTTCTTAGAAAGTCCGAAAGGCTGATTGTAATGATTAGTCATGGAAGCCTTCAACTGATAGGCATCCGTCACACTGATTAAACTCATGACCGTGTTTTTCTTTCACAAAGTAAGTTTTTGATCAGTACAGATAAAGTCTACAGTACATGAATAAAGAAGACATTTAATTAATTATTTTATAAGGAGGGCAATTATGTTTTTACCTATCAGGTAGGTTTCAGCAGCTATGATTATAAGAAATTAATCATCATTTGAAAATAGCTTTTTTGTCAGGTGACAAAAATCTACTTGAACATTTCAAAATGACAAAACCAAGATCTGTAAGGGGAAAAATTATTTTTTTAATAGCACTGTGTTAATGTATAAAACCCCCAATTCTAATGTAAGAATGTTGTGAAAAACATTTAATTTTTGGTGAATTATAATTTTGACACAACCATACTGAAACCATAAAACTATAATCTACATAAACATTATGTGTCACTAAAATTTACAGTCATTTATTCAGGACTGGTCAAGATATTTGATTCTAAAACCAAAAAGTAAATTAAGCAGAATTGGGAAAAAAATGGATGGTTTAAACCACATGAATCTACAGTCCACTGGATTCTTATTGAGTGGAAACTCAATAAGAAGTTTTTCTTATTGAAGAAAGAAAGCATTAAACATTTGTGTTTAATGCTTATAAGTTGTTTTTGTTGACATAAGTTGTTAAAATATGACTGATTGGTTGCTGTGGTTATTTTTAATTTAGCTGTTTTTCCTTTAACCATCCCAGAGAGACAGGGTCTATTGGACCCAATAAGCTTTTTACCGTGTGTGTGGTCCCGGTGGGGTTGCACTGACTCCACGTGCGGTTTTACAAGGTTTTTGTGTGTTTGGTTAACTGACAGGCTCCTAAAACAGAACATACAGGAGCTCAATTTTTTTTCACAGATCTTGCCCCATACCTTACTGTCACCACAAAGCAAACATTTGAACAAATATGTTAAAAAAACATATTTTTATGAAACTTAAATACTGCAACTTTAACTCTTGTTACAATGCAGGAAAGTTTCTGGTAAAGTTGCAGCATTGAGCAAAGAAAGATCAACAGCGCCACCTGGAATTATTATCCCCCAGAAAATCTAAATTAAAAAAGACTCGGGTTCATTCTGCTGGTAAAAGAGACACGACTCAAATAAGATCAACAGCATTTATTTACGAATGACACAATAAGCACATAAAAAAGTAGAAAATGTAAGATAATGTTATAACAAATTAATTTGCAATCCAATCTAATACAAAATAAAAAAGAAAATTAAGGGGAATTAAAACTTTTTAAATTCTCAACATTTAGGATCTTGGCCATATTAAAATTAAAGGGATGATAAAGTAAAACTATGTTCCTAAAATAAAAACATTATGCTTAAAAATAAAGGTAGTTCTGACAGCACAGAAATAACATGATTTAAAACATATTTAAATTGCCTATCTGCTCTCCTGAGTGAAATTATTACTATTTTTGCTGTGACAGAAAAACAACCTCAATCTGTAAGATTAAAGTTGCTACAAAAAGCTGCTTTGTAATAATGTGGACAACAAAAACAAGAACAAAATATGTAATTATTGAGTCACGACGACCCTTATGTTTAACTCAGGATACAACTTCAAAAAAGGATTACTTTTGGTGTTGTTGCACTTTAGATTCTGACCAGTAGGTGGTGGCAAGAGAAGTCAAAATGAAGGGAGTGAAATTTAAATGGAGGAAAAATTATATAGCGCCTGAACTGAAAGCAGTTAGAAAGGTTGAACAGAAAACCTGAAACAGATCAGTCATCCTTTGCCAACCTAAGGGTTAAAAACTATGACTGAATGTGTTCGGGTTTTTTTTTTTTTTTTTTTTTTTTTTATCAAAGAAACATGAGCAAAACAAGTGAGACTAAGAAGAGGAGATTGCAGAAAAAGACGGAATGTAGCTTCATCTTTCAGTAACTCCGATTGTTCTGAGGGTTTCTGTGTATTTAACATGTACTCTTTTGATTTCAAACTACGTTGTTACACAGTCCTGAAATAGACCTGAATTCAGATTTCGTTCATTTCTTTTAACAGACAAGAGTCCAAATCCTACAGCCAACATGGCCACTGAGTGAGTAAAATGTGATTTTTTTGTGTGTTTTGTATTTTTAGACCAGCAGAACATGTAACATGTAGCTTCTGTTATGTTCAGAAAAAAAATTGTGTTGCCAAATTTTCAAAATATTTTAGATAATTTTACAGAACATTCTAAGCAATATAACAACTAAAAATCAAATCTAACTTTATACTTACTTCTACTATTTGCCCAATAAAATTAATTTATTTCTGTGTGCAGAAAAAGGCTGTCTGCTAGACGCAAGCACACTCTGAAGGTAAGCCCACATAATTCAGAATTATATGTGTGTGTGACCATGAACTACGTAACTTTACTTGGTAAATATTAACATGTTAGCACAACATTTGATCCAAGAACACATATGTTTATACTTGTGCCTGAACTCATTTGTGTTTTTTCTGAAGGGTCTTTTTCTTTTTGCAGAGTTGCATGCTTGTGGTCGCAAACAATTTGCTGGAGGCTGAATCTCAGGTGAAGGCCAAAGAGAGGGAAACGTTTCTGGCGGAGAAATGTCCTCCTTTGGATGTGCCATATTCCAGGGAAGAACTAGTGGTGAGAAGAAAACCATCAAAATATTCTCCTGACATTATAATGAGATACTTTCACAAAGAAGGCAAACGTTTTCCTGACATGTTCTTGAATATAGCTATATTTTTGTGATTAATTGTGGGCCTTCAGATTGCAAAATTCTTAATAAAAATGTATTACATCTTTTCTAATTTTCTTTTGTTTTTCAGGAACTTTGCAAGAAACTTCATCAGCAGATCAACATCAGTGAAGAGGAGAGATACTGCACGGAATTCAAACTGAATATGGTCCTCAATGAGGTGAGACCGCCTCAGTCTGCTGGTTCTGTCTGGAGGGAAACCAGCCGAGATGCCACATGTTGAACTCACTCACAATAATCTGCTCACAGTGATCATATTCAAAAGCCCTGAAACAGAAATAAAATTTTAAAATTATGAACTTACAACATTCATGTGCCTAAAATTTCCAAAGGAATGAATGGTGAACTTAACACATTTACATTAAATTAAATATTAAGTTGAATCTATGATTATTGAAAATGTTATTGAAAAGTAGATAAAATGAGTAATTGTGAATTATGAATTAGTTTACCTTGGATTTAAAACCAAATGAAAGAGAATCTAAGCAGAACCCTATGTTACATTCGTAAGTCCAGAACAGGCTGGTGTCTATTTCGGCTCGTTTGCTGGTAACAAGCTCGTAGATTCTGCTCTGCTAGCGGCAAAGAAAAACGAGGAGCTTGTAGAACTTTATTCCTCTTCTAGGCAAAGTGAACAACAACCACACTCCAGGTCTAGTCTCCACATACCTAACACACCCTTCTTTTTCTACCGCTCCTCCCATTGCTCTCTCTACCGCCCCCCATAGGGAAAGGCTGGGCCTGTAACACTTAACACTAAATTGATACCTGTCCATGGTGTAATTAAAACATTTTCAACTAGTTAAACCTTTTTTATTTCCATATTAACTTCAATCATCTTTTTCATAATTTCAGAGAACTGTATAGGTGAGATTGTTTATACATTGCACAACATAGTAAGGCTTATTTGGCTGATAACCGATATTTTTTTTGTATACCTACACTGTAAAAAAAGCCGCTGTAGACTTTACAGTAACTTACTGACAGGAGGGCTGCCAGTAAGTTACTGTTATTTTTAAAATAAAGAAACTACAGTAACTTTACAGTAACCTTACTGTAATTCTATTGTTTTACTGTAATTTTATTGCAGGTTTACTGTAATTTTATTACTATCTTACTGTAATTTGATTAGTGTTACTGTAATTTCTTTAAAATAGTACAGTAATTATATAACATGATTACTGTGATTTTATCACATTTTCGTCATAATAAAATTACAGTTGTCCTGCAGCAGAATTACAAAACGTTGTCATTTTACAGAAGTTTATGAAACAGCATACTTTGCTAGCTTTTAAAAGTTTAAATGTGAACTTGCAACTTAACTTAACTTAACAAACTTTCTTTTTTTTTCTAATTACAAAAAAATACATGTATATCTTGTTGTCAAACTGTTTTATTGAGGACTCAGACATGAAAATTGAAACAACAATACAAATTTGTCCTCTTTTTGATGTGAACATAAAACATAATGACAATACAAAATCAAAACGAAAGTGACATAAATAAACAGGGACATTCTCAAGACCCACCCACCTCCCCTTTCCCTAGGACTTACATCTTATCACACCGTGAATCAAATCAAATTCTCTTCAATTATAGTTATCAATATATTGCCAAAGAAGTTGCCAAGTTATATTGAATCACTTTAAGTTATTTGCTAATGCGAACCGTATTCTTTCCAGAAGAGAGAGCCTTACCAGTTCCTCCAGCCACAATTTAACTGATGTAATCTCTGATTTTTTTCCAGAACATCAATACTAGCTTTTTTCCTATGATAAAGGCATAAGATAATAATTATCGTTGGTATTTATTAAATTGAGAAAGCTGAACAGAAACTCCGGAGTGCAATCATAAGTTGCACTCGGACGTTTTGCCTAAACTATGTACAGAACATATTTGATAAAGTTTTGAATATGCCAGACCAAAATGGGGTTCATTTTATACACAGAGTAAGAATTGAGAAGTGTGGCTTCTTCAATATGCCATTTGTCACACGGTGGGGATGTGTTAGGTAAAATTTTACGTGACTTCACCTTACAGTAATGAAACCTGTGAATGATTTTAAATTGAATAAGACAGTGTCTAGAATTGACAGAACACTTGTGAATATTCTCTAGCACAGCCTTCCAGAGTTTGTCACTTATCTCCGTTCCTAATCCCTGCTCCCAGCCTGTCCTAAGGCTCTGCATGGACAGCGAGGATCTGGATAATAACACATCGTAAATCTGAGAGATTAGATGTCCTTCCCCACCACCCAGCTTAAAGAGTTCGTCAAATTCATTAGGTAATATATTCCCTAAAGTGCGCATGTGTTTTTTGACATATGCCCTGACCTGTAGGTATCTAAAATGATTGTGTTTATGGAGACCAAATTTGGTCTGAAGTTGAGAGAAAAAGGCAAAATTACCACCCACCAACAATAGTCCTGATGCCTAAATCTTTCCATTGTGTATAACCTGAATCTAAAGTGGAAGGGACAAAAGAGAGATTCTTTGTTATTGGTAATAAGGTAGATATAGAATCAATACCAAACTGGGATTTTAATTTTTAAAATACGTATAATACTGTGGATGATGCGGTTATTGTTGTATGCAAAGGTATCTATGCTTGTTGGTGACAGAATAAGAGCACCAATTTCATGAGGGCTGCAGTCTTCCTTTTCCTTTGTGATCTATTTGGATCACAATAAAATTGTGATCTAGCCAAATTGTAATAATGCAAAGCGTACAAGAATAATAGTAAAATGAAAAATTTGCCATTCCACCCTTCAATTTTGCCTCGCAAAGGTGAGCTTGGCTAATTCGGTGCATTTTATAGTCCTATAGAAATGGAACGATTATAGAATCAAGTTTCTTAAAAAAATTTCTTAGGTAAAAAGATGGAAATATTTTGAAACAGATAAAGGATCTGAGGGAGAAAAAACATTTTTATTGCATTGATTCTTCCCGCCAGGAAAATGGGGAGAGATCTCCAAAACTGAATGTTATTTTGCAGCTTCACCACAAGGGGGAGAAATTAGTTTCATAAAGTGATTTAAAGTCCCTAGTAATCTCTATTCCAAGGTAGGTGAACTTATTATTAGCAATTTTAAATGGCATACTTTCCAAGATCGAAGAGTCTTTGAGCTTAATTGGCATTAGTTCACTCTTAGACCAGTTGATCCTATAACCAAAAAAACCTCCCAAATTGAGAGATTGTATCTAGGAGCATTAGTATAGTACACTGAAGATTGGTTATGAACAGTAGGATATCATCCGCATATAAGGAACTTTTATTTATAGTCCCTTTAGTAATGTATCCTTGTATAATGGGGTTGGCATGAATTGATTGTGCAAGGGGTTCTAGGGCTAAGACAAAAAGTAAGGGTCAGAGCGAGTAGCCCTGTCTGGTGCCCCTATGTAATTGAAATGCAGGAGATAGTGTCTTATTAGTGACAATTCTAGCACAAGGTTTATGATAAAGGATTTTTAACCATTTTTTCAAAGTGTTCACCAAGATCACATCTTCTCAGGGTTGCAAAAAGGTAGGGCCATTCTATATGGTCAAAAGCCTTTTCCACGTCGAGGGAAAGGACAGCCAAATCAGAAGTTTTCCCCCTCTGGGAGTAGATCACATTATAAAGACGTCGTAAATTAAAGAAAGAGTGTCTGTTTGGTATAAAACCCGTCTGATTGGTGTGAATCAGTTTATCCATTAATAAAGTCAACATATTAGCTAGAATTTTGGCTAGTATCTTTTGATAATACCTTAACAGTGATATTGGCCTGTAATTACCTACTTCCTCAGGATTCTTATCCTTCTTTGGTATTAGTATTACAGTGGCTTCTCTCATAGTAGGCGGTAGGATATTATCTGAGTTTGCTTGGGTGTACATTTTTAGCAAATAAGGTGATAAAAGGTCACTAAATTCTTTATAAAATATCCATCAGGACCAGGCGTTTTCCCACTTTTTAGTGATTTAAGTGCAACCTGAATATCTATGCATGAGAGATTTGCATTAAGAGAACTCTTGTGTTAGTTAAAGTTTGGCGATTACAGCTATCTAAAAATTTCTGTATAATTAAGTAATCTTTTACAGCATTTGAGGAATACATCCATCCATCCATTTTCTGTTCACCCTTGTCCCTAATGGGGTCAGGAGGGTTGCTGGTGCCTCTCCAGCTACGTTCCGGGCAAGAGACGGGGTCACCCTGCACAGGTCGCCAGTCTGTCGCAGTGGAGGAATACAATAATTCATAAAACTGTTTAGATCTATGATTAATGTCTTTGTATGAGGTTAAAATTTTCCCATTTTCTGATTTAATTTTGTTAATTGTACAGTCACTTTCCATTTTCCTTAATTGTCTAGCCAATAATTTATTAGGTTTATCTCCAAATTCAAAATATTTCTAATGAGTAAAAATGAAAGCTCTAGTAATTTGATCTGACAATAATTGATTATATTTGTACCTCAGTGAAATAATTTTTTATGTGAATTTCTGTAGAGAGGTGTGTAGCGTTATCCTTGTCCAGACGCCTAATTTGTTGCTCTAAATCCCACCGTATTGAAGGAGACGTTCCCAGAAGGTCATTCATCGAATCCGATCGAGGCTGTATTGGATCAGTGGAGCGCAGTTGAACTGCAGAGTTGCTGCTCCACATTCAGTGACTCAGCACTTTAATGAGTCTTACCCTTTTTCAGTTCAACATTCATAAATTTTTCCATCCCTACAGATTTCTCTTGTGACGCCTTAAAACAGCGGTGTCACATTTTGGGTCAAATCAAGATCATAAAAGCTCTTAAAGGGCAGTTGGTGCCAGAATGTATTGATAAAACCTGTTCACAAACTGTTAAAATATCAGTGAATTCTTGAACTTTTTTTTTTTGCAATAAAAATTAAAGTGTTTGTGGTACTAATTTGGAAATATTTGCGATATTTGTGCTTATTTATGACAGTAAATGCAATTCTTATTATTCGTATAGATCATGCACTATAATCTGACATGAATTAAAGTTAAAGCAGCTGCAGAAAGTTTTTGACAATTTTTGAGAAAAATCTGCAATAAACTCCCAATTATTAGCATAAAAAAGTGTTGGGATTTGTTTTTGTTTTTTTATGGGGGAAAAAAACAAAAACAATAATAATAAGGGAATAATAATTCTCTTATTATTTATTGAAAAAATAATAAGATAATTATTTTCAATAATAAAAAAATAATTCTCAGTAAGAGAATTATTTTCAATAATTCTCTTACTGAAAATAAGAGAATTATCTTATTTTCAAGATAATTCTCAAGAAACTGGAGGGACTGACTGATATAATTTGGCAGTAAACAGATAAAAACTGCATTGATTTGAATGATAACATAATATTTAACCACACTTAGTGTTTAGTCTAGAATCTAAAGGGCCACATGTAAAGCTTCGACGGGCCAGATTTGGTCCACGGGACTCGAGTTTGACACATGTGGCTTAAAGCTTCAGTGTTATGTTTTAATATCAAAGAAACAAGATTTGGTAAGATTTAAAACTAATATTTGGTAATATTTTGTGATTTTGCACTGTAATGTGCTCAAGGCGGAGAAAAAACTCACCTTTACAGGAAAACCGTTTATCCGCCATCGTCTGTGACTATGCTAACTAGCCTGAGCATTCCCAGCAAGCTATGCTAGCAAAGCGCATAGCTTGCTAGCATAGCTAGACCCCTGGCTCTGATTGGTTGTTTCTGGGAAAATACGTAGGAGTTAATTTTTTTTCACAGATTATCTGTCTCATATCAAACTGTCACAACACGGTGACAGCTTCAACAAATATGTAAAAAAAAATCTATTTTTAAAAAATAAAGTTACATATTGCAGTTTTAAGGTAAATAAGGGCTTTCTAACCTCATACAAAAAAAGGAAGACAGTTTTTTTTCTCACTGAACTAAAAGAAGACAAAACTTTTCTTGTTTTAGGTCAGTTAAAATAAACAAAATTATTTCTATTTGCTAAATGCCACAACATTGTAGCATATTTGAGCAACAAAGCAGTTTAAAGTGCCATAAAAACATAATATATTAACCAATTATGAAACAAGCAATATTACAACAAAATCATCAAACAAATATACATCAGATATACTGATCAATAGTCTAGTTACCAGGAATAAAGGGAACTACCAGATGGATTTTAGCTTTAATTCAACGGAACTCTGCATGAAAAATTAAAAATATGTTCTTCTGGTTTTAACTGAATATTTGTTACAGCACTGACCATTTGAGAAAAGTCGCTCAGGTTATAACGAAGCATCATGCTGCCACCACCATGTTTGACTGAATCATTTTCTTTTTCTTAAATTATCCCTGAACACCAGATCTAACCTGACATCCCTTTGAAAACATTCCACTTTCTGCTCAAATATTAAAATATTTCCAAAGACGTTGCTGATAACCAAGAGGTCTTTTGGGAAAACCTGAGATGTTTTAGCACAAAAACTCTCAGTTGTGCCCAAACACTTCATTTTTATCACAAAGTTAACTGGCAGAGCTCCTGGTTGTGGGTTTTTCTTTGACGGTTGTGACGCCTATCAAGAGCCTGAACAACAGTTTCATTCAAAAACGCATCAAAGAGACAAATGGATTAACAATAGCTTGAACTCTCACGCGTGCACATTCAGCTTCAGCTGCAAGGATTAACTATTGAAAGCACAATTTCACCTGCAGACAAACACAGAGATGGAAAGAAATCAGAGCTTTCACTGACTGTTAAAACCCCCCCCACAAGACTGATGTTAAAATGTGCTTAAATGTCAGGAACGTAACAGGCAATCTGCCAATTTAAATAAATTATTTTAATTCTGTCAGGATCCTTTCGGCAATCTGTTAATTGCTTTCAAAAATGTCATTAAAGGCCAACGTGCAAAACAAACAAATAAAATACAGACGAAAAGAGCACAACAAAAAATTATCCGCATGACTAAAAGATTTAGTCACATTTCTAAAATAAAGCCATTTATTTTCCAAAAGTGATTTTTGTGAAAATAAATTAATAAATGAAATAATAATCAAATAAAACAAAGAAAAAAAATACCTTTTTATTGACAAGTAGGCTCACGATAGCAAATTTTGCTGAACGATTAATTGTCTCAAAAAACTATTGCGATAGACAATAGCATTGTTTGAAGACCTTTTTACACTGATTTAATGGAAATGACATAATGTATGTGATTTCCAGCCGAAGATAAATACACTTTATTTTCAAAAGAACACCCAACACTGGAACTGATAAACAAAATAAACAAAACAACCAAAAATAAAAATAAAATTGATTCTCAGTCTCCATTAACAAAAATGTACTTGAATAAAAACGAAATAACATAAAGCCAAAGTGTAAATAAATACTGCATTCAACCAAAAGAGTGCAGATTATAAAGTCTGTTTACCATATTGCCCTTCAGTAATCATTAGATTTAAATAGATAAGATGGGCACATCTGACCACCTGATGCAATAGTTCACACTACATGTTAGTTCACACCTACATTTTCCCCTTAAGACAATCTTAGAACTTTGATCGTTCTTAGATTGTCGCTTGTGATCATCCTGTAGTGTGTGGTGTGTTACGCTAGATCGTTGTGGTCCCTCCGATCTAAATCAGGAGTTTTCCCCGCTGGGATCGTTAACGCAGCCTGTTGAATGTGACAGGTAGCCAATCAGAAAGCGCGGATTCTCCTCCTGCTTTCTGAGGGGAAATTACCGAAGGGAATCCCAAACAGCTGACATGGCGCAACCCGAAGTCCAGCGGACATTGGAGATGATATGTGGAAACATTAATGGTTATAAAACATTTCGTAGAAAGAATATAGAAATGACGAGGGGAGGAGTTGGAGCGAAATTGCTACGTTTTGCTGAACGTAGCAATTAGTTTTTATTCAGCTTGAAATGTTTTTAAAATACAATAATATAACTGAGACATTTCAGTCTGGGTTTAAAGCTGCTCATAGCACTGAAACAGCTTTGCTTCGAGTGTATAATGATCTTCTTTTAACAGTTGATTCAGGCAATGACGCAGTTTTATTACTTTTAGATCTGAGCGCAGCATTTGACACTGTAGATCATCAGATTCTCTTACATAGATTAAAATATTGTGTTGGCCTGAGAGGCCCGGTACTTAAATGGTTTAAGTCTTATTTAGAAAACAGAACTTTCTCAGATCTTGATTTATTATTAGAACCGGCCCGCAGCAAGCCGGCACCCCGTCTGAAAAAAATGCGAGATGCATGCCCCGTTCGGTCCTCACAACGCGCACCCCCGTTCGGTCCTCACAACGCGCACCCCGTTCGGTCCTCACAACGCGCGCACCCCCCCCCCCCGTCCGCAAGAAATTTACGAAGGCTTGGGCCGGTCCGCTGCACTAGACCAAATGCGTCATTTAAAAAAATCTCAATGAACATTCGATCAGTCCGGCCCTCGGCTTGTAGCTAAATTTTTTATTTGGCCCTCCGTCCATTTGACTTTGACACCCCTGATTTAGACCAATGCTGTTCTGGGGCTAAACCTTTAAAGTACGGTGTCCCCCAAGGCTCAATTTTAGGTCCCATTTTGTTTATTTTTTATCTATTACCTCTTGGTCAGATTTTCCATAGGTTTAACGTTTCATTTCATTGCTTTGCAGATGATGTCCAGATTGATATGCCCCTTAAACTACAAAATGGCAAAAGTGAATCTATTCAACTATTGAACAATTGTTTAACAGAAGTCAAATCTTGGATGGAACAAAACTTTCTTCACCTCAATCAAAGTAAAACGCAAGTTATACTATTTGGTCAGAGTCTTCACACAACAGATCCAGATCTGATTCTTGGTTCTTTAGCTCGGTTTTGTCAGACCTCTGCTAGGAATCTTGGTTTTACTTTTGATAGTTGTTTAAAGCTAGATAAACAAGTTAGCTCTGTCGTTAGATCAAGTTTTTACCACCTGCGTATTTAGCTAAAGTTAAATCATATTTTTGTTTAAAAGACTTTGAAGGACTTATCCATGCCTTCATCACATCTCGTTTGGATTATTGCAATTCATTATATAGAGGCCTGGATAAATCACAGATGCAGCGACTTCAAATGATCCAGAACGCAGCGGCTCGGCTTCTTACAGGAACCAGGAAGCGTGACCATACAAGGCCCATACTGGCCTCTTTACATTGGCTGCCTGTTTTTTATCGAATAGATTTTAAGATTCTCTTATTAACTTATAAAGCTTTAAATGGATTAGCTCCCCTTTATCTTCTGGAACTTTTAAAATTTCAGTCCGTGTCCAGAACCCTACGTTCTAATAATCAGCTTTTACTGAGAGTTCCTCGGACCCGACTTAAAAGGAAAGGAGATCGGGCTTTTTCTGCTGTTGCTCCTTCTCTATGGAACAATCTACCTCTCCAAATTAGATCTGCACACAGCCTGGATCATTTTAAATTGCTTCTTAAAACTCATTTTTATTCCTTGGCATTTAATTGAACTAGTGTTTGATACTTTGTTTTTATTCATTTGTGTTGTTGTCATTCTTGTACAGCACTTTGGTGCAATTCTATGCCTGTTTTAAAGTGCTATATAAATAAATTTGACATTGACGTTGATGAACCCGGTAACTTTTCAGCTGTTCTTCGTTAACGTGATATAAATAGGTTCAAATGATTTTCATTCAGTCAGGACGTTATGCTGACACTAGAGCCACATGCACTGCAGGTAGATTGTAGTAAAGCATTGATTAATGCCTGGTTTTAAAATTAGTTAGCTGGACTTGTAGCCATTATGTTGTGCCCACTGTTGGACACCACACGGCACATCAAACCCGATGGAACCATTATACCTAGGATTTCTGTCGGCTAACGTGTGGTCTCAGATTTTGAAAATGGGCCGACAATCGACAGACAGCTCTAAGATTGTATAGTGTGCGCTGGGCATTACACTAAGGAAATGAGGAAGGGAGGATCAGTGGAGAGCACCGGAGTTGAGCCTTTTTTCATTTATCGTCATCAACAGAAAGAGAAAAAGGTTTGAAGAGACGATAACGCTGATAATTAAAATGACGTCGATAGTTTTAATTTATCATAGATTAATCCATATATCGTTTATTGCGACAGGCCTACCGATACCATGCTGATAATATTGTGCATCCTTAATTCTTCCTTTAGTTCAGTGAATGCAACATAATTAAATATTAGAAGATAAGTTCAGAACGGGCTGCACAGTGGCGCAGTTGGTAGAGCTGTTGCCTTGCAGCAAGAAGGTCCTGAGTTCGATTCCCGGCCCGGGGTCTCCCTGTGCATGGTGGGTTCTCTCCGGGTTCTCTGGCTTCCTCCCACAGTCCAAAAACATGACTGTTAGGTTAATTGGTTTCTCTAAATTCTCCCTGGGTGTGAGTGTGTGTGTGCATGGTTGTTTGTCTTGTATGTCTTTGTGTTGCCCTGCGACGGACTGGCGACCTGTCCAGGGTGTACCCCGCCTCTCGCCCGGGAGAGAGGCGGGGTACACCTGCACCATCAACCCTCCCGACCCCTGTAGGGACGAAGGGTGTTCAGAAAATGGATGGCTGGATGGAAGTTCAGAACAGCTAGCATTCTTGAAGTGGTAGGTAATACAATGGAAGAAGACTCCAAACCCAGCTCAGCATGGGGTTATTATAAGGTGTTTGTTGACCTGCTGTACTGGGAAGAGGCTTTGGGTCATACGACTGAGAGAATGTTTCAGAACCTTAGGCTCAGACTGATCTAGTGAGCCTCAGACTCACTAGATCAGCGAGACCAAGCGCGGACGATAGAGATCTGAGAATCTGTCTTCTGGAAAGACGATTCAGTCACTGTTTTTCTTTGTTTGCACTTTATAAACTTTTAAAAATGATTGTAAATGATTTCCAGCTCCACTCGTGACAGATCTCAGAAGACAACACAACCATTTTCTCATCTTCAGAAGACAAATTTCTGATTGATGACTTTAACTCAACCTTTCCTGTCCGTTCTACAGGTGAGAGACCTAAACATCAAGATTGTGGATCTCAGAGGAAAGTTCAAAAGACCACGACTGAAGAAGGTGCGTATGTCCGCTGACGCCATGCTGAAGGCTCTGCTGGGCTCCAAACACACGGTGAACATGGACCTGAGGGCCAACCTGAAGCAGGTCAAGAAGGAGGTCAAAGAGGAGGTAAGCTGTTCAGCATGGACAAACTTTGAAAACTAAACTCTAAACTTAGAATGACGAACAAAACAATGTTCCACTTAATGTTTCGGTTAGATTTGTCAAATGTTGTCCTTCGATAGGGTTTGTTTCGATTTAGTTTTGGCTTCTGGCTGGCAGGATATGAAATAGAAATAATTATAGATGTCAATGTTAACACCAATTTCCTCACATGATTTGTATGTCTAATTTTTCAACTGCAAAAACTAAGAATTTCTTCCTTGTGTTTTTAGGACAAGCAGCTGCGTGATGTGGGAGACTGGCGCAAGAACATTGAAGACAAGTCTGACAGGAAGAAGATGTTTGATAGTTAAATATGATATTTATCAAAGTCTAACAGCCCTAACAGAAGAATGTTTTTTTGAGGTGGTATTTAGAGGTCATGAGCTGTCAATATCAGACTTACTGAAGAAAATGCTCTTATGGACTTAATAACTTTTGAAAAACAGCTATTGACTAGACAGAATTTGTTCAGGTATAAAACAAACATTCATATTGTGCATGCCTTGGTTATAACCTGAACGCATCAACATGGAATGAGAAGCTAAACTTGTCTTGCTACTTTTCTGGTTCTGATCACTTCAGAAGGTTGTGATAAAGCTGAAGCAGCTTTAATTTGAAATGATAAGATTGAATCGTGGAGTAAGTGTGACAGAGGATGAGACTGACAACAGAGTTTTCCTCATATTTGAAGGACTGATGGTTTTTGAAGGAGAGTCCATTTCTACCATTTTAAAGGTGTAATTTCAGGCAGACGTGTCACACACAACCACTTAATTATTATTTGAAACAAGTTTTGTTTCATCATTTTGAAGATATTCAGTGAATTATCTGCTGTGAGTAAAGCATTGACAACTCATAGCCCCTGAGAAGAACCCCACTAAAAATCTCAGAACTGTCCCTTTGATCATGGTTTTTAGGGCTAAGTCGAAGGTGATGTCATCGTCTGCACAAGTAGGAAACAATCCAGTTCTTGACTTTGCAGGTTTAAACTGTAGCAAAATGTTTTTCCAACAAAAAAGCCAATCTAAGCATCAAGAATCTACAAATACTCCCGATTGTCCGATGAAGATCAGAAGTGCGAACTCCAGCTGGTCATACTAAAGTTTTAATAAGTTTAAAAACTGCATCTATGTAATACATTACAAGAAAGTAATACTTGTCATTCTTCTTAAAACACAATTAACAATGAGATTAGAACTGAGTGCAAGTACAATCCTTCACATTACATTTTATTCAAAATTACTGCAAGGAAGAACTGGAGCCTGGATTTTAGATGACACTTTTCACAGCAAAATCTCTTATGAACTTATGAAAAGACAATAGTTACTAATATTAATGCCAAATTTCCCCCCGTTTTTGTCTGACGATAATGGCTTTTTTTCTTTTTATTTTCTTTGCTTTGATTCTTGACCTGACATAGGATTTTCTTTCCTATAATAAAAGCTTTAAAACAGCAGTTTAATGTAAAAATGAACTATACATCAAAATGTTCATGTAGTATGTTATGTCATCTTGTCTAAGAAAATCTCAAATTAAATGCAGAAGCCTCATCTCATTCTTTGTTGGACCTAATGTGTTTTCTTCCTTAGAGGGATTTCTTGTTTTACATGGGGAGTTGTGAGTTCAGTCAAGTTGCTGTTATGAGACTTTGAATTAAAACTATGCAGCTGTTTTCCTAACATTTTAGTTTTACTGTTTTCATTTCAATATTTTGTAAAACACTATATTTTCATGGAATGTGTTAAACAAGCACTCATAGATATTTTTTACTGACTCAAATCATGAGTACTGCAATTTAATATTAGTTTACTAAAACTAAACAAAAAATAATAGATAAGAAAAAGAGAGAATATTAATCAGAATTTTTGCTGATAGTAATAATTGGAAAAGTAAGAAAAAAAACGTTGCTCATATACAGAATTTCTTTACATGATTTGACTGAAATTGTTACTTTTGAAACTGTATTATGTAGTTTTAGGTAATAAAACCCAAAAATTTTAACTTGGAAGAAAAGGGAAGCTAATTAGTAAAAAAAAAAAAAATTATATATATATATATATATATATATATATATATATATATATATATATATATATATATATATATATATATATATATATACGTCTTGAGTCAGGGGAGGCAGGTGAGGCAGTGCCTCACCAGCCGTCATGGAAAGAAAGAAAATATATAATCATAAAGTAATTTAAATTGTTATATTCATCCGGTGGTTTGTACTAAAAAATATTTATTTTTCATGTAGTTTCACCAATTTCGATTTTTATTTGTTCAAAATCGCTGAATTTTCTTATTTTCCCATTCAAATGCTTGAAGCGATGCGGTGAGGCAGCAGCTGAGCTCTGCCTCACCTTGGATTGCGCAACCCCTGGCTCTGCGCTGGCTGCTAAGCGGAGAGAGCATGTTGCTGTACGGCGTCAATAAAATGGTTTAAACAAATTTAATATGTGAACTTATTTCCAAAAATTTAGCTTATGTATGTAATGTACAGTGCTTTTTGTCACCAACTGTGTTTGTGTAACGTGTTTCGTGTAATGAGCGATTATAAACGGCAGAGAACAGGTTCGAGGTGAGGCAGGCAGTTCTCTTGCCTCATGGCAGGGGGCGCTCAAGATCCCAGACGTTCGTCTTGTTCACTCCTCAACTGCCGAGTAAGTGACAGCGAGCTAGGCTAAACGATTCGGGAAGCAAGTCAAGTGCAGCGATAGATTATAATAGAGATAGTGATTTTTTGTTTTGTTTTTTAAGGAAATGTATGTTTTGTGAGCTACAGTTTGTATGTGTAAGGATGCAGAAGTGAAACATAACCTGTAAACTGCTGTCAATCTATGCATCTATTTGCAAATCTGATTCTGATTACGTCAGTGCCTCACCAGCTATGAACCTCACCGCGTCACTGATATATATATATATATATATATATATATATATATATATATATATATATATATATATATATATATATCACTTTTTACTGATGCACAAAAGATAATCTAAATATTGCAAAATTTAAATGATATAAATCAGGATCAGAAGGTTTTCAACATTCAACAATAAATCTATTTAATTATGAAAACTTGCAGTCTGAACACTTTGACACACATCATGTTCAAAGCATAAGTGATACATGAACAAAGGTCACAGTGACACAAAGTTTGCTGTGGATACAGAGGGAGGATAAATATAGACAGAGAAACGTCAGACAGGCCTCCATTCCAACACTTGATAGCCTAAACAGGGTCTTGTGTTTTTTGTTACCCTTGGCGAGGTGATAAGTGATGTCAAAAAACTGAACTGAATCCGAACACTTTTGTGAGAAAGTGTGGTTACTGGTAATCAAAAGAGACCCTAGCAGACACAGTTTTAGTGAGGATGGTAAAGGAAGGAGGGAGACACGAGTTCCACCAGAGGATGGGGATGGGGTCTGATTCTGGAACCAGTCCAATAACAGCAAAGTCATTTCTGAACTTCAGGAGAGAGGCCCACTGAGGAGAAGACAGTTTTGTACCGAGAAAAGCTGTGTGGGGAAGGAACACACCCCTGGGGGACGCCGGTGCTGATCTGTGACAGAAGGTGGTCCCCCGCTGCTGGTCAGTCAGGAAGCTGGTGATCCACCGACAAGTGGATGTCTGAGTTGATGGTGTTCAGCTCAGACATTCCCTGGCTGGGAATGTCAATATGGCGCAGGATGATGTGTAGCCCAGATTGACTGAATCATCTGCAGACCTTTTTGCTTTGTGAGCAAACGCCATTCTTGGGGAAGTGCTGCTGAGCAACAACAAACCTAGTCAGAGCATTATATGACTTTCAGGCCAGAGACCTTTCTATCTCTGTATTGTCCTATGATTACCAACTTGGTGAGGTGTGCTATTATAGCACAACAGGTAAAGGAGGAGATTTGTGCAGTGGTGTTCTGAAACCGCATGTAGAGCTGGTGTCTCCAACTCCAGTCATTTTTATGTTTGTTGGATTCAAAATAGTTTTTGCTCTCCGATGGCTGGGGCTAACTGTGTGATGATGGTGGGGCATTGAAAGTAGGAGGGAACCTCAGAAACATATTGAAGATCTGAGTGAAGATGGCAATGGCTGATGTTTGATTGTAGCTATGGCTACAGTCTGACTGCATGTGCAACCACTGCGCCCTCTGAGCATCACCAGAAAGGGAAGATGGGTGAAGTGTCTTGCCCAGTGAGACAAAAGGAGCAGGGACTGAATTAGCAACCTGCTGATTATGGGGACAAACTCTTACCACCGTTGCTGCCATCATGGTGCAGACGTTACCACCTGTATAATCCACCAGGGATTGGAGCTTAACTCAGAGAAGCTGTCAGACATTTTTAACAAGTTAAACCTTCTAAATCTGCTCCAGGTCTCAGGGATCTGCCAGTTTTATTTGTGTCTTTGCTCTGCCACCGCTGATTCAAATGTCCCAACTACCTCCTCCGCATGTCCACGTTCTGCAGAGGCCCCCGGTGCACCATCAATTGGTCCAGGTGTGTTAAACCAGAGAAAGAGTTGAAACATGCGGTCTTCTTAAGAAGTGACTTTATTCTAAAGGAACAAGAATGGAAAATGGAGAAAGGTCACATTTTGTAGACAGCCTGCAGTTTAATGTAAATTGCAATCGCACCCAGGCAGGGGTCAAAGCGAATGCTTCTGGAAAACCTGCCCACCTAAAATCACCCCCCCTTATTTTTATAACTTGTTTAATATGAGAGGTTTCCTGGCAGCCAGAGAAAAATCTGGAAGCCTTTCTGTGGACAGATTCACATCTCCAACCATCAAGCCAAAGTGAAATGCTTACCAGGCAGTAAATGAGTTGGTGATATTTATAGAGTGAAGGGTAGGGGAGCATAAGACTTTATTTGGAGTAATAGTGTTATTGGTTCTTCAGCACCTCTGTCCCCAGCTTCTGTTTCTGCACTCACAGGTGACTGGAACAGCAGCATAATCGTGTCTGTGTTAAGAAAGATAAAGAAGTTTGAATCAAAATGCTGTTTTTTGTTTTTTTTTACAGCTTACAGACTTCACACAGCAGGTCAAACGCAAAGTGTGATAGCAGATGTTAGTAAGATGCAGTTTTACTCTCAGCTGATCCAAATAATGATCTGAGACCTTTAACTCTTTGTTTCCTCCCAAAGCTTGAAAGTCAAATGTAAAGTGTGACAGACTGTTTCCAAAGCATGTCTCCAGCAGAAACAAACTGGTTCTCAAGCATAATGTCCTTCTGCTGGATACATGACACGCTAACACCAACAGAGTGGGCTCTGGGATGCAACACACTCCTTCTGCAACAGGGGAAATCTTCTTTATGATGGTAGGAACTAGAGAAGATATTTATTTAATGATGAAACAACTTTTCTTTCCCAGTCTGGTGACAGATAAGTTGATGCTGCAGTGAAGATATTTTTGTGTGTGTGATTTCATTTTCTTCAGAACTTTAGCTAACCATCCTGGGGAATTATTATTATCAGACCTGAAACTTGAATATGTTTCTGACTTTTTCAGCCCATTTACTCCCCTGTACAAGATTCCAGCTTCACTTAGCAAGACCCTAAAACGAATAGATGCTCCTCCTTGATGAGATGAAGTTGGGGGGATGGTGATATTTCAGGAGCTTGATGGCTGATTGGACTGAGGATCTTGTATTTCCATAAAAAGCCACTCCGTATTCAGAACTGAAGCCTCATATATAAAAACGCCCTGATGGTGATTTGTTCTCACTGCCTCTACTGTCCTCCTTCTTGGCTTTCTGTTTCATTGTAGGTGAGACCTGGCTGCTTTTCTACCTCCTTTTTTATTCATGGTGTCTCTGTACAACTGGTACATGCATATGGACTTTATTACTGACATGTTAAAGTGCTAATGTGATGAAATCCTGCAATGCAGAAGGCAAAAATTCAACAAGGAGGCAAAAAAACTTTTTCTGACTTGACTTTTTAGGATTTGTGGCATGTATTTGTTTTTCAATATTGGTTTGTATATTTTATACAGTAAAATATTGGTGTTATGCTTAGAACAACGTGAGGGGTAATTTACAGATTGTTTTTTTTATACTTATTTGGAATTTCAAAGTATTGCTTGAGGAACTTATTGTTTTGTTCTCAAGTTTACGACATCAACTTTATTTTTTCTTCACAAACGTGCATAGCTAAGTGTCGGCTATTAAGGTTCCTGGAGATGCATGTGGTTCACAAAGAACAGGCTCCCTGAACACAACAGAAATTTCTCACCACAAACAGAACAGTTTAATCTGGAGGATGAAAAAAAAAAGATTTATATCAATATTTTAATGTATCAGGATTTAAAAATGAACATTTTCTTTTAGTTTATTGAAACACATTTTGTTGTGACGTTACATATTAAATGTTTAACTGAGTCAAAAAATGTCTTAGAAAAAAAAATCATGCTTTTACAAAATAAAGGTCACATTTGTGTTATTCTATAAAGTTTAATAGTTTCTCTGTTTGTTGACATTTTGACAAAAGCAGCTAAGCTGCCTGAAATTGAATATATTATAATAGAATTTGACTGGGGATCGGAAACCTTGATCCGGTACACTCTGAGTCTACTGGACTTACAGTCCAAAGACTTAGAGTGACTTAAGTCCAGTGTGTGTGGGTGTGTGTGTACTTAGGTGTGGTTGTGTTTAGTGGCTGCTATTAAAGATGCTGCTGCAGCACATTCACATGCAAAGTTATTTTCTGCAATAAGAATTAAGTGTTAATTCCCACAGGATGTTTGGCTTATCCCACTCTCTGCGCCAGCTGTGACATCTGACCCTACCCCTAAACTTAGCTCTATCACCCCTCAGCTGCTCATTAAAAGTTTTAATAGGCAACATTGGTACACTGCGGGGCCTCTCGTGTCAGAAGATGCTTATTTTTCTTCTGCTGTTTCTCTTTTTCAAACAGGCTGTGAAAGAAAGAAACTGCCAACATGTCTGAGTAAGTTCTCTTTTTTCCTTTCCGATGAAGAGACAGTGTGTGTGTTTTCAGACCTTTGGCTTAACTTGACTGAGAACATATTCATAGTGTGCAAACTTTAGCTCAAAAGCATCAACTCTTATAAACACTGACGCATAAAAGAGGAAACAGATGTATGAAATGGATTAGAATCCATTTTGATATACAATAAGTTTCATTCCATTTGTGTCTCTCATAGGAAGAAGATGACTTCCAGCCGCAGGCACCACCTGAAGGTAAAGCAGTCTGCTGACTGGGCAGAGCCTTCATCATGTGTTATACTGATTCAGAACACACTCTGTTAAGCAAAACCTTCATTGGAGTAGTCATTATGTGACAACACAGTTATTGCTACTAATTCTAGTAAAACAGTCTGGAGAAAAGTATCTTAGAATGTTATCAATATATTTTTGTTTCTTAAAAAAATCTGAAAAGTTTTAATGGGTCCTTTTAGTTACTGACAGTCAGGTTAATGATTGACTTCATGGTGTTTGACTCAATCATTTGACTCTCAACTAGTTTAGTTTGATTTAATTATTTACTGCGTGTCATTTCTCTGTTCACCAAACATTCCTTTACACTTTCTCTCATGTCCCCTGTTTGCAAAATTCACTTGCATCCAATCACACAGCAATGCACTGAACAATCAGCCCAAGTACAAAAGTGTATTTGGGATGTAGTTTATGTTGTCTGTGTTTACATTAATCTCATTTAATTCTTTTGGTTTAGTGATGACAACTTACTTTTTTGTGGTGAATTAACTTAAAAGTAAACAAATGTTAACTTAAAGGAACTTTTTACATTGACTCTACCTGAAGCAATTAAGTTTAATTCCTTGTTCATATCCTGACGTCTGACACAGTGACACAAGCTTCACCAGAGACAGATCCTGTACCAACCAGGGTGCTGCTGTGATACAGGATCGCAGCACCTGATCATGTCCCACTAAAGGAGGCCTTAGTCCTTGATGTGGCCGTCGCAGGTTCAATTCCAGGCCTGATGACCTTTGCTGAATGTCTTCCCCCTCTTTTATCACCCACTTTCCTGTCTAACTACTCTCAAATAAAGGCTGAGTGAGCCAAAAAACTTTTAAAAATATATCCTTTATTAGTTTACTTCTTTATTTAAAGAAAACTAAATGATTAACTTTGCTTTGCTCAGGTGTAAAAGCCCATCTGAACTCTGGTGGTGCAAACAAACCAGCTCTGTTCTGCCTGAAAACTTGGAGCTTTATTTTCAAGTGAATCTTGTGATCCAGTTGCAGTTGGAATGGAGCTGGATCATCAAGAGAAGAAGTGATGATGTGTCCTAAATGTAGGAATTTACAGACATATATGGTACCTGAAAATATTTTAGTTCTCTCTCTGCATTTGTCTCATGACCACTGAACAACATGCTGTCTGGCTTGCTGCCTCATGAGGCCTTGTGACATCGCTATAACCAGCTCATCATGTTGTCCCGGCAATTCTTGTGAAAGTAAAGCAAACCAAATGAAATTATGAATTTTTCTTTATTGACCACCCAATCAAAATATGTCCTCCACTCTATTCTAGAGTGAAAATCTCTTTGACTGCCTGTTCATTCATACTCTATGTTAAGAATTGTTGATCTTTGTCCCACCACAGGGTCTTATTTTATTTCTAAAGGAACAGTTCATAATTCATTGCTGTCATGGACGTTCTTTAAACAGAACATATTGCTGAATGTTTGGTGAAGTTCAACACTTTCTTTTGGCTGCCAATGAATTTCTGTGTCAGTTTAGGCAGAATGCTGCAGGATTTATAGTTATCTCTTAAATTTTTCTCTTAAATATGTTTTCTTGGAAGCCAGGTTTGTGGTATATTGTGAAACACCTTTTCTCTTATTTTGTGAATGTGGAGCATGATTGGGTGCCAACTGGCTTGACTGCTAGCACTTTGATTTGATTAAAGTGCAATTCTGCTTTAATCAAATCAACTGGAGTCAAGGTCTGACAGTTCTCTGTCAATAACAAACTATTGCCAAAGTTAGGCTGCACTCAGCCAACACACTACTAATTTAAAGAGCCCCAAGTGCAAAACAAATCCAAACTTGAAGAATTTCTGTAAAAATAAAACAAAAACATTTCTCAATTTATGTTACCATGGTTACCATTTATCTTATTAGCTTTTTTCAGCATTATTTTGGCTGTAGGTTTTATCTGCCTTCATAATATTAGTCAAAATAATCTATAGCAACATAATGATAGGAAAAATTAATGTTTACCATACTATTTATCGTATTGTTTTCATTATGTTTCTTACTGCACTATACAATTTCACTAACTTACACAATGTGTATCCTCAGTACATATTTAAATATAGTAATTTTTCCTGCAGTGGGAATGTTGGAATCGGAATCCTTTTTGATCTCCAGCCATGATAATTTTTCTCCAACTTTTTCTAGATTACTTTCAATTTTAAATACTTTTGTGCCAATTCTGAGATATTTTAAAATACAGTATTAACATGTGAGAACAGTGTTTTCTGACTTGTGTGTAGAGACAGAAACACATTGTGATAACACATCACTTTAAGAATTTTAGAACGTGATGAAGGCTTATTTGCACTTAGAAACTAGAACGTAATCATAAACATGAATATGGCTAGATTATTGGTCCCCATCTGATGTCAGTCAGTGTTTCCCAATTTCAGCAAACCTGATTTAAAATTTGGATCCACATATACTCATTATGAGTGTGAATTTTAAACTATAGTTTTTCTACTGTGTGGTTCTCAATCCTGATGCTTGAGCCCAGCTATCCTGCATATTTTAGATCAGGGGTCTCAAACTCCAGGCCTCGAGGGCCACAGTCCTGCAACTTTTAGATGTGCCTCTGCTGCACCACACCTGAATAGAATAATTAAGGCTCTGGAGAACTGATCTACACAAGGTGGAGGTAATTAAGCCATTTCATTCCAGTATTTTGTACCGGTGGCACATCTAAAAACTGCAGGACTGCGGCCCTCGAGGACTGGAGTTTGAGACCCCCGTTTTAGATGTCCCCCTGCTGATCCGACCAACAGGACTGAGTGATTACTAGGCAGTTGTAGCAAATAATAATATGGTGAGGAGATCATGCAGGCACATCTGAAACATCAGGGACCTGTGGGCCGTGAGGGCCATTTAGGTCAGGTGTGTTGGACCGGGGACACATGTTAACGTTACAGGACACCAAAGCCTAGGGAGTGGAGATGAAGAGCCTTGCTGTAGGATGTTGTTTAATTTGCTAAGGCTCTTGATAGTTTCATTTCATCACCATCAGAACTATTTTTCAGTTTCCACTGACTGGAGTGTCAGGGTTACACACTGACCCTAACCCTATTGACCCTACTGACTGACTTTCACTCCAGTCAGTGTAGAACAATATCAAATATCCTGAATGGAAATAGAAAAATAGAGGCGAGCAAAGTTTAATTTAACAATTTAAGAAAGTTTTTAGTACTCAATTTCTAAACCAATCCTGATTCCAATCTCACCAAACAACTGAGTGTTCTTTAAATGTATCATGAATAGAAACAAAAATAGTTTTACTGCTCTGTGTAGGAGCGGCAAGTTAAAGGTAAACAAAGACACACATTTTCAAGAATAGGTCAAAGGGTATAAGAAAAAAAAATATGCAAGACTGAATTGTAAGAGCAAATATACTATCTAAGAAAATAATACCCCTATCTGTCTGTCTGTCCGCCCATCTGTCTATAATCCAATACATGCAGTAATATGCATACTCTGATGTGCTTTTTCTCAACTTTGTTATCAAATTCATGCCAAAATTGGAAACATTTACTTTTTCAAGTTTGTAAATCTTTCTAAGGAAAAACTCAATAAATAATAAATCTCTGTGACAGACTGGTGACCTGTCCAGGATGACCCCGCCTCTCGCCCGGAACGTTAGCTGGGGATAGGCACCAGCAACCCTCCCGACCCCATTAGGGACAAAGGGTGTATAAAAAATGGATGGATGGATGGAATAATAAATCTGAGCGACATTTTCTTTCTCATAAAAAGCACCATTTACATCAACAAATAATAAAATAATAATAAAAACGATTCTTTCATGAAGGCTGACCCTCTGTTATTCCCCTCAGAGTTTGGTTCTGTCAGTGGCTGCAACCTGGCTTGAGAAGGAGAAGAAGGATCTAATTGTAGCCAAGGAGGCCTACATGGCTGAGAACTGTCCTGCACCAAACCTCAGTGGAGACCAGGCCACCCTCATGGTGAGAGACCCTCAGCTTCACAACAAAACACTCTGACAGGGACCCTCTATCAGTATCTCTGTGTGTTTTCATCAGTCCGTTAATAAGACTAGCAACGACTGGTGTCCATTAGTCTTTGCCAAGAAAGGTTTTATTTTGTCTTGCTCAGTTACTTATTTACATTTCACTTGGTCGTCTTTTAAAACTTAACTTAAAACCAACCACTATATGCCTTCTAATATCAATAAGTAACCATCACTTCTCAATTAAAACAAGGAAACCTGCAAAAAGTTACACGCTCTCATCGACAAAGTGGATGAAGAGAGGTATGACTTGGAAGCCAAAGTTGGCAAGGCTGATAAAGAGGTAGATCTTCTAAAGATTTTATTGTACACTTTCATTGATTTCATCATGATGTTGGAATGAAAACCATCACCTGTCTGGAAGCATGCTGTGAGAAGAAAACAGAAAGCTGGTCTTTAGTTTCAACTGCTCTGTTGCTCCCAGATTGAGGAACTGAAGATCAAAGTGGTGGATCTGGCTGGAGTGAAGAAGCCCGCCCTGAAGAAGGTGCGTATGTCTGCCGACGCCATGCTGAAGGCTCTGCTGGGCTCCAAACACACGGTCAACCTGGACCTGAGGGCCAACCTGAAGCAGGTCAAGAAGGAGACCAAAGAGGAGGTGAGGATTTTGTCGAAGGAAGCTTGGACCAGCTGTTGTTGTGTTTTGCTAACAGTATACTGCGTGTATGTGTGTGTGTGCGCTTCAGTCCACAGAGGCAGTGGGTGACTGGCGTAAGAACATTGAGGACAAAGCTGACAGAAAGAAGATGTTTGAGAGCGCTTAAAGAACTGAACTCTACACCTCCAGTTGCTCTGAGCTGTTTACACGCTTCTGAAATGTCTTACTTTCTTCATCAAATCATCTTTTGTTTTATTAACGAGAGTGTTTCAGCCTGCTTTTGTTATTGTACATTTGTATAGTGCATTAAGCAGCAATAGAATGGTTGACCGTCCACTGGGTGGTGGGTTATTCATGCTACAACTTTTTTAAGCAACAAGCATCCTTGTTTAAGACACCAAACCCAATACTGTCCCTCATGTGTTCCTTACTTATCAATGTGAAATAAAAAAAAATAAATTGAACACAATAGTTTAGATGAGTAAAGATGCCTTTGTTTTAGAATTCCAACTAGCTTTTTTATATCAACATGTTTTGTTTCATACATAATAACTTCTCTTTAAACTCAGTGAGACACAACACTGTAAAACAGACGCATTGGCTACATCAGAACCCGTGGCAAGGTTTACCAAACTTATCTCATTTTTCTGTAACATCAGTCTAATGCATTAAATGTGTGCCTTTGTGTTGACGCCAACATTTTATTGTTGCAGAATGCTAGGCATGTTTATTTGGTAGAAGACTCAATCATCGGTTTCCTTCAACTTTCAACAAAAATCCAGCACTTTCTGTTTACTCATAGCTAACCACGATACAAAATGAGACCCTAACCCTCAACCTAGTAAAATTGTGTAGCAGCTACAGCTTTATTAGTCTAGTTCACTGCAATGTTTAGATACCAGAATCAAACTGCTGTCAAAGTCCAGATGTGGGTCATAATTACATTTTATCCTCAGTATTATACCATGATATCGAATATAGAAAGGAGAACATCCACAACAGTTCAAGATTCTATATCTTCGATCATTATTTCCTTCTTACTGTTCCAGCATTGAAAAGTAAGCATTTAATTGTGAAAAAAATGTAAACTAACTCCAGTCATGGGACAAATCTTTTATTGATTTAGCGCTTATTAGGAGATGAAAGTTGCTTCTTGGCTTTCTGTCACAACTTAAAATGTTTCTCAGTGTAGAGTTACCTCAGCGATCCTGTCAGCCACACAGGGTCAGCAGAGGGCTACCCACCGCAGGATGCTGTCCAGTCCTCTGTCAGAACTCTGCAAATCTGTGAACTTGTGGAAAAGTATCAAGGTCATGTCATCATTTTTTAAGTAAAATGCATTAACACTACATCATGTTATCTCCAGCCATGTAATGAAAAAGTAAATTCAGTGCAGTCATACACACATTCCAGCTGGTCCTGATCTGTACTTACTTCATTCAACAAAAGGTAAGAAGTATGACTGTTTTGTTTTGTTCAACATCCTTTTCCTGCTTGACACTTCTTTCCTTATTTAGTGTTTTTCTGTTTGTTTTCAGGTGCAGTGAAGCCAACATAAAAGCAGCCTCTAGACATCAAGTAAGCTATTTTCTTTTTATATTAAGTTCATATGCATAAATCTAAAGACCCTGTTTGTATAATCTTTATGGAAATTCCAAACTTGCAATTTTCACTGGCCTCTCTGTCTTGGAGGAAGAATGAGTGGTGACTCTTCTGGTTCCAGAATAAAACTTTTAATTTGACAGAATATATAAATCAGTAATATATTAGAGGAGGACACTATAAGCCAGTCAAATCCAAATCACCAAGTAAAAAGTGAGGAATCACATTTAAGGCTAATTATATTGAAAGTGGAAGCATTTTCTCTGGCAATGTAGCAAAATCAGACTAATTTGGGAATGCAACAGTTGAAACAAATGTTTAAGATATTTTTGCAGTGAATATTCAACATTGTGGAGATTGGCCTTTCAAACAAGTAATGAGATGTAAAACAATGATTTTGACCTTACATAACATTTTACAAGACTTGTAAAATGACAGTCCTCTGTGTTCATAGCTTAACTTTTGCTTTGTGCAACGTAATGACTGTTTAAAGGGTTTGACGAGAAAAAAGTGTTTGCATGGACTGCTGTGAAAACTGTGAGATTGCAATTTTAACACCTTGTGGTGGAAAATTACTACAAGTTAACATCTGCTGATCATGTTATATGAAATGCCTGTGAAATCTCACCAAAATAACTATTTGGGTTAGATGTACAAGGCTGGGAGTTGTTTTCTACAGCTACATCCAAACCAGACTGTCTCGCACCTTGTTTTGAATTTCTTATCCTTGATATAAAACTCACGTGTTTCTCTGCCTGGCAGAGCTTTTTATCCAGACCTGCTTCATTATTGATTGTCCTACAAGCTCTCTGTATTGTGTGCAATATATGAATAAGCCTGATTGAGTGATTTCACCTGACAGTGCTTGGTAAAATAGATTTTTCCACAACATTTTGGTACTGTGACCCGGATCCCTCGACTGGACATCCGAGGACATCGACAAACAGCGTTTGGCCAACTTGGACTAGACTCCAGCCTCAAACCTCGTTTAGGATTTGAGAGAGAAGAGGGCTGTTTCCTCCACGTCTCCAGCGCTGGAATCAACAAACTCAAAACCACTGTTGTCATGTGGGATACTAACTCTGGCTAACAAATTAACTTAGCAAATTCTAAATTATAAAATAGTAATATAGAATCCAATAAACTTTTCACCCTGGGAATTAGAGATTGATGGAAATAAAAGGAAAAGTCAGGTTAAAGTTCCAGGAAAAACAAATAAATAATAATAAAAAAAAATTAAATAAAATACAAATATATATATATAAAAGGGTTGTTTTGGTTTGAGTCTCAAATCGGGTTAAAGTCCCACAGAGAAAAGGAACCTCTGGTTTCTTGGTTACAGTCTTAGTAAAAGGTGTTATCGGTAAATATGGCAGGTATTTTCTTGAGTTTTGGTTTTCTAAATTGAGGGAACCAAACCTGTTGCCCTGCGACAGACTGGCGACCTGTCCAGGTGACCCCGCCTCTCGCCCGGAACGTAGCTGGAGAGGAACCAGCAACCCTCCCGACCAAGGGCGAACAGAAAATGGATGGATGGATGGATGAAAATTCCACAAGAAACACAAGAAATTGGCGTGCAGTGACCACAGCGTTAAAACATGGGTGATGCAGTGTTTCCCCCAGAAAACCTGCTAAGCTCGGTTGTGATGGACTGAGTTAAAAACAGGAGTCACAGGATATATTAGAAAAATAGGGGGTTGTTTGTATTTTAACCCAAAATACAAAGATTCTCAATGACAAAAGATAAACTGAGCTCATAAAAGAAGTCAAGGAAACAAAACTAAACTCAGGCAAAAAAATGTGGCTGCACAAACATAACTGACCTAACAAAGAAATGACACACAGGGGTCTGATCAGCCAGTATATAGGCACATATATAAATAGTATATGTTTATATACTGGCTGATCAGGCCACAATAGGGGTAACTAAATACAATTACAAATAACACAAAAACAAATAACAGTACAGCTAAGTTTGGCTAAATTAAAGACTCAAAAATTCAAATCAAAATTATTAATCTTTAAATACTAATATTTACTCAAGTACAAAACTTATCTAAACAAAGAAACTACAAATTGTTCATTGTGTTGTAACAATTGCTTCTCTCCTGCTTGTCTCTGACGGAGGCAACCTGATAGAGAAGTGATTTCCTGCAGTCGAAATTTATGAGGTTCCGCAGAGAGTTGCAGCGGTATTTCTGGATCCTGCCGGCCCATTGGTCTGAAGTGGCTCTGCTACCATAAAGAGGTCTGGCTTTCCAGCTGAGGTGGCACTTAACACCATATATACGTTTATTCTTTACTGTTTGGGACTTGGCAGTATCTCCCTCTTCTTCTGCTGCAGCTCGTTGTCCTCATCACTCCTGCAGCTTGCTCCATTCACTGCCAGGAAGCAGCAGTGAGAGGCACCTTCAGATTTGCTTTACAGGTAGGACAACAGAGGATCCTGAAAATGCATTTGACTGAATATTTTTTGAAATTGTTGAGCAACACATGACACTTTGATACATGGTGAAAAGTGCCAGATACTGAGAAAGCATTCAGCTTCCATTCATATAGAGACTTTTGGTCAGGATAAGCTAATTTGAAGTTTATTGCTTTATGTCAAAAAAAATCATTGCATTTTATTTTCGTTGTAGCAAGGTTTATTCTTGATTGAATTATTCCTTTTGATTCCTGCTCTGCGTTAAGTTTAGTAAGCCTGCTTCTGGACCCGGTTGGTGTCAGTAACTGTATTGACCTTAAGATGTTTGAATCACTTGAACTGCTGCGACTCGCTGCTGTGAGCCACATTTTTGTCCAGTACTGGTGTCTATTTGTGCTCGGCCCTTCGGCTCACTGTTACCAGCTCAGGCTCAGGTGATATGTCTTCCATAAGGCCAGCTGTTTAGCACAGTGACTGAGGCACTTGGCCCCACCCAGCTAAAACTGGCTGCTTTAGGAACCTTATTGTATTTATTCTAAAACATGTTCTCTTTCCTACAGAGAGAGAGTTTGTGTGCCTAAAACTGTTTTCTCTGTCTGAACAGGGTGTGAAGATCAAGCACAGCCAAAATGTCTGAGTAAGTATTAATATCCAGATGCTTCTGTTGATATTTTATGATATCCCAGGACCATTCAAATTTAAATTCTCTGAATAAATCTAATGCCTCAAAATCTGATTTCTTTCTTTTTCAAAACTAAAGAACAGGTTTCATAAAGATTCTTTGACAGCTTCGATTTCAGTTCCCCAACCTTCCTTAAAACATGTCATTGGTAAACTTAAGATTGCTGATTGATGTTTAAATAATTGATTGATTGATTGATTGGTATATACATATACCAACCAATATGGTGCCTGTTTTTATTTTTTTTTCTGACTGTGATCATTTCTAGATATCTACAAATTCTTCAGTTACATTTTGACTGTCCGAAATGATCATTTATGACATCCGCATGAGTAACAATCTAACTTGACTTAAGAATAATTCAGGTTATCTTCAGTTAGTTGAAGGTATCTCTAATGATGTGACTGGGTCACACATCCCTATGATTCAAGATTTCTTAAATGCAATTAAGATTTGTCAAAATTAGAATTTTCGATATCTGAATTTAGAACTGCATGACCCCTTGTGCTGCCACTGAGCTGCCCAAACAGTTTCCTGCAGAACTGTGTGTGCCCAGCAACAAAATTGCAAGAAAATGCAACAATTTAAAAAGAGTTCACCTTAACCCACTAAATTGCTAAAGAGTTCACCCTAACCCACTATCAACTTAAAGTTAATTTTGTTTGCTTAAGATTAAGTCTTTGTTTTCTTGCTGGTACTTACCTGCCTTGGACTTGCCAGACAAAAGATGTGGGCCAGGGCTCAGCAGACTTAAATGCTGATTGGACTGCACCATTAGTTCCTGCTGGCAAGGGGAATTTGTTGTTTCTTTGTTTAGATAACATTTGTATTTAAGTAAATATTAGTATTAAAGATTAATCATTTTGATTTTAATTTTTGTGTCTTTAGTTTAGCCAAACTTAGCTGTACTGTTATTTGTTTTTGTGTTATTTGTAACCTACTTCCAAGCTGGAAATGGTACATTTTATTTTATTTTTCATAGTTTCAAATTGATTTCAAAATGCTCCATAACTCTGGGATACTATGATTTTACCGAATAATTATTCAAGATATCATTGATATAATCTTGACTGGTCAGGAAACAAATTCAAGACATCTGATTCATTTGGAGATTTCCAACAGGAATGTTGAGTAGTCAAAACAATTCTAGACATCTCTAAATTAGTTTTGCATTATTATTATTATTATTATTTTTTTAGATTCTGCCATTAAAAGCCCCTTACCTGTCATGACGACAACACAGACACATTGACTTAAATGTAAATGAGGGTGACAGTTACAGGATGAATTTTACAAACCTACATAGCTCCTATCTAAAAAGGCATTTACAATATATTTACTTGGAACTATGACAGAACAAAAAGTGAGACGTCTCAAATTTACTTTATGACTAATCATAATTTAAATTTTATCTGAAATAAATGTTTCAGTAATTCATTATAGATACTGTGAATTGAAACCTCTACAACTTCAATGAAAATTCATACAAGTCAGAATAAGACTTGTATAAGATATCTTAGAGAGGTATTTTGTCTGGTTTAAATATAATTAGAAACATCTTTATTAACTAATATGTCAAGTTGTAAGCTATCTTTTATGTAAAGCCTATATTTTATGTAAAACCAGTGTCCAGTTGCTCCTGCTGCTAGCAACTTTGGATTCTTGCTGATTCATTTCTCTTTACATGTTTGTAAATTTTTGATTCTTAGTTTTCAAAATGTACAACCTCTATTTAAACGTTCTGATGGGTGAGTTTGTCATTATAGGTAAAATTCAACTGCTAAATGAAACTCAAAGTAATGTACATAATAATACTGTATTATTAGACATAAACAACAATGCATTTAGCTGCAAATGTAACTTCCCCCCTAACTTGCAGTTTTGTCTGTGTGTCAAGTTTTCTGCTAATCACAATAAGAAATTGAACTAAGATAGTACAAGTTCTTAGGATTTTCAAGAGCAGGTAGCTTAGCCTTAAGACTGTAAGCAAGATTAACCAACCAGCTTAGATGGAACCTCTTCTGTACATTTCTGTTAACCACACTGTAAAAGACCAAAGACCTAGCTGTCTCCTGTCACTGTGTTGCTGTAGTCGCTGGTATATAGTCTAGCATTTAATATCAACTGACAATATCTTCAAAAAAGAAATAATAATAGTAACTGATATCTCATCGATTGTTTGTCCTCACCTTACAGGGGAAAGAAAATGACATCGAGCCGCAGGCATCAACTGAAGGTCTGAATTTAACTTTGTTCTATTTTTGTATTAAGAAAAAGAAGTGTTAGGACAGTTTCTTTGACTAATTCAGACCTATTTTTACAGAGCCTGATGCTGCAAATTGCTACCAAATGGCTCGAGGAGGAGAAGAAGTCAATTGCAGCTGCAAAAGAGGTCTACCTTGCCGAGAACTGCCCACCACCTGACCTCAATGGAGACATGGATGCCCTCACGGTGAGAGCAAAACACACTGAATCCAGAGAGGTTCCTTCTGACACTTAGTCTAACACAGAGACTGCATCTTAAGAAAGGGATTTATTCCAGGTAACAAACAGCAGGTCTCCACATAATGAGGACAGTTTTGGCTATGTTTAGAAAAGGAAACTTAGAACTTGTTTTATCATTTTTTCAAATGAAATTTGTTTTCTAATTTTATATTTTTAAAGCTGTAACATTGAACTTTCTTGTGTCCCCAAATAGGAAAAATATGTTTCAGAAAATTTTAATCTGGAACTTCACTTGAAGCAAAGAGTAGATCTTTGAACAAGACGTTAAAGATCACCCGCTAGCATTTATGGAAATAACCAAAGGAGCTAGAGTCATACAGCAAGATAGTCAGTCAGTCATTGTATCTTTATGGTGTTTTTATTAGTTCCTTTAGTCATAAAACAGCACAAAGAGTTTCACAAAATGTTTTAAAACAAACAAGTCTTGTCATAGATAGCTGCCATAACTGATTAAATCTAGTTATGGCATTTATAAGTTGCTGAAGATATGCATTGTTTCTGTGAATCCACAGGAAATCTGCAAGCAGCTCCATGCTGCCATTGACAAGATTGATGAGGCGAGGTATGATGCAGAGGCCAAAGTTCAGAAGGCTGATAAAGAGGTGAGAGACATCCAAGAACAAAACTCTAGAAACCTTAAAGATACAGTTATATTGAAAAGCATTTCAAATCCAATATTCAGAAACCATTCATTTGATTTCCAGTTCATGTTTTCAATACAAATGTCACACATTGTACATAGATTCATAGAGTGCTTCCATGTGTTTATTTCTACTTGTTCTGTGCTAGGAGAAAAAAAACAAAAAAACGAGTGGACAGACACTCCACAGCTCACCAATGAGAATGCTCCTTTAACTGACACCTGAGATTTCAATAGATAAGAGACTAAAACTGTAACTAAAGTTAAAAACACAACAATATAAATATGTACATTCAGTTCTAACCAGGTTCAGGGAGATTTGACTAAAAACCTCAGACTGTCGTTTGTCTCTTGTCTCAGATAAAATCAAAGGCCTTTCATTCTTAACTCCAGTGGAGGTTGTTGTCAAAGGCTTGTCAAATTATCAAAGAAAAAATTTGATCATTCTTTTCTTTTCATGGGTTTGCATTTTAGTGAGTTATTAAAAGACTCCAAAAACACTCTAAAATACAAATCCCTTTCTATTAGCACATTTAATAATTCTCAAAAGACTATCACTATATTCAGAAGCTCTTCAACTGATGTGAATGTTTTAACATTTTTTGGATGTACGGACCCGTTCAAAAGATTAGAATACCAAAAAGTTCATTTATTTCAGAAACTTTATCACTTATAGATGGATGTTTGAAAGCCTTTATTTTTATGAATTATGATCATTTTTGCACAGTGGCGCATTTGGTAGAGCTGTTGCCTTGTGTTAGGTCTACTACCTGACATTCTTGCTGGACAAAAATAATCTCCTTATCTCTGTCTCCAGACCAGTTCTAACTGCTCCTTTGCAATTGCATATTTATTACATTGAGGTGTGGTTTAAGTTACAAATCATTTGCATAGAAGGTGTGGCAAACAGAAAACACAGCTGTCAACCCAGTCAGTCACAAGTATCTTCTTAAACAATGGTGTCGTCCTGCATTTCCAGTTCCCGAGATTCTCTGGGTCATCTCCCGTCCCCCTCTGGGTTGCAAACTTCAGTTCTCGTGTCCCTCTAGGTCATAAAACTTTGACCCTTAGTCTTTGATGTACTTTCCTGGTAGGTGTCAACTCTTATCTCCGGCCATCTGCTCCACAATTTGGCACACTTTCTGCTGCTAACATCACTTAAAAGCAGACATAATATCTTACAGTCCTAAGTATTTATATTTGTAATTAACATAAAAACCTATCACCTTGTAGCAAGAAGGTCCTTGCACCAGCAACCCTCCTGACCACTCTACGGGACAAGGGTAAACAGAAAATGGATGGATGGATGGATGGATGATGATTTTTCATTTGCAAGTAATTAAAACATGACATTCAAAATCAGAATATTATGTCATATCAATAAAAAAAATAGATTTTGAAAAATATAAATGCGGGTTTAATGAAAAGTATGTTTAATAACCGCTTGAAGATTATTATTTTTAAAAGGTACTGCTAATCTGACAGCCAGATTACCAGGACATATATTCTGTTTTATTGAATTTGTTCCAAGGTGGATATGAGACTAGACTATACTATAAGACTTTATTTGTTAGTTTCATACATAGAACAATGGGTCTGTTCAAAAGTTTCACATTTTAATCTCTTTTGGAGAATACTTCTGCTTTGAGGAAAAGACAGTGTTAATATGTGAAAAGTTAAACATCCATTCATCCATCCATTTTCTGTTCACCCTTCATCCCTATTGGGGTCAGGAGGGTTGCTGGTTCCTCTCCAGCTGCGTTCCGGGCGAGAGGCGGGGTCACCCTGGACAGGTCACCAGTCTGTCACAGAGCAACACAGAGACACACAGGACACACAACCATTCACACACATACTCACACCTAGTAAGAATTTAGAGAGACCAATTAACCTGACAGTCATGTTTTTGGACTGTGAGAGGAAGCCGGAGAACCCGGAGAGAACCCACCATGCACAGGGAGAACATGCAAACTCCATGCAGAAAGACTCCGGGCCGGGAATCGAACCAAGGACCTTCTTGCTGCAAGGCAAAGTTAAACAAATAAAGGTTATTTGTTGTGACTGTCTAAAGCACAACTTCTTCCATTGAATAAAATGGTAAAGAGATGTGACCAACATTAACTGAAATCATTACATGTGAACTTCAGCTTTAGGCCTTTGTGTAATGCTGAGCTGTGTGATTTGTGCTAATGCTATTCAGTGTCCTATGCGTTGCATTGTTTTCACAATCTTTAAAAAATATTTCTAGCTGTGTTAATTTGTTTTGCCAATGACAGGAAACACAGTGTGATCACATGGTCAGTGTCAGCAGTTGGTCGTCTTTATGAAGAAGGAATCTGGTCACTTTCTGCTGTTGAAGGGTTAACCTCTGAATTAGCTCAGCAGCCCAGTTTTGTCCCAACAAGGCCTTCATAGTTGGAGCTCTATGGGATCAAGGGAATGTCTCCAGGCTTGTGTTTATTGTGAAAGTGAGATGTGAATCAGCAGTACTCTTGTATGTGTTTTTTGTAGCTGAAGACTTGCAGTGGCTTGGAAGGTAGAAGATGCCATAGATTGTAGGAAGTGCTAGAGACAATGTATTTTTACCACCTCGTGTGCCTTTCATGTTTTGTTACAAGTTGTCTTATCAGTGGAAACTGCTTGTTTCAGTTCCCCTTTTCTTGCTCTTTTATGTTTACATCTATGTACAGAAAGAGAAACTCAAGTCAGAAATATGAGTCAGCCCAAAGAGAATGTCTCCTGTTGGGAAAGAAAAACACCCTAAGACAATAACACCTTTAGACTGTTAGAACTTAATAGTGTTCTTAATAGTATTCTTACTCTAGGTGAGTAATGTCTAGTTATCCATTGACAGTAAACTTGGTGGAAGGATGTTCGCCATATACTTTGAGCACCAAAGAAACTATAATCTGCTCTAAGGAGCTGTTGCTTAGCTCCAGCAGAAATTGGGTAAGAGGAGACGTACATAGCAGACAGGTATGCACACACACAATGAAACTCACCTCTATCATCCATTTTTTTGCTTATAGGCTCTGTCTTTTTGTTCCTGTGCAAATTTTGACATTTTTGTACAATTCTTTTAGTTTGGCATTTTTTGGCCTAAAACTCAGAGGCCTCAGTACTTAGACAGTTTAATTTTTCTTTTGGCTGTAGCGGTATGACTTCGTACAACTTTGTTACAGCCATTCAGGTATAAAATCTCCTACAACAACAATAAACACAAACCTCGGTCAGAAAATGACAGATGTTTCCAACAATGTGTAACCTTAGGCAACATAAAATGTTCAACACATTTTATGTGTTGAACATTGCATTAATTGGTAAATATGTCGCTAACATGTAGATTTTGTTTATTATGTGAATAAGCATTTCTCTGGCCCCAGGTTGAGGATCTGAAGTTGAAGGTGGTGGATCTGGCTGGAGTGAAGAAGCCAGCCCTGAAGAAGGTGCGTATGTCCGCCGATGCCATGCTGAAGGCTCTGCTGGGCTCCAAACACACTGTCAACATGGACCTGAGGGCCAACCTGAAGCAGGTCAAGAAGGAGACCAAAGAGGAGGTGAGGCTCAAAGCTCTAACAAAAAAAATTGGCATCAGGTTTTCACTGTTTTGCACCTTTAGCTTCTACCAAACGGCCAAGACTGTTAATGAACTTTGCTTTAAAGCCTTAGCTACAAATTGCACTTTATGTACAATTCTCTTTTTCTCAACTAATAACAAATTAAGAGTAGTAATCATACTTTTTAAAAAAAAAGTAGTACAGGACATATTATACAGTAAACAACACAAGACTTTTCCAGCCAAGAAACTGTAAAGAAATCAATGGAGATTTTTTTCATTTCACAGAAATCTGTTGAGTTCTTATTTGTTTCAAGCGCTAGACGTGTTTTGTCAGTTTTGTGTATTAACACTTCCTTGTTGTCTGATCCAGCCAACAGAGGCGATTGGTGACTGGCGTAAGAACATTGAGGACAAGGCCGACAGGAAGAAGATGTTTGAGTCCTCCTAAAACTCTGCAGGACTGTGGCAGATGTTAGCAGGGGACACAGGTCTGACTGACTCAGTGCACCTCTGCATCCCCAGTCAGGGCCCAGAGCAGAGCACTCTGTCTTGCTATACTCCTGTGAGAGTATAACTTCTAGCTGAGAAACATCACATCAGAATGTACCAGTTTTCATAAAAGCAGTAGAAATAAATGTTTTGAAATATGAGTAATTTTGTTTGTTGCAGCTTTTATTTACTTTATAGATCACATCATTCAAACTGACACACCTGTCATTATTGACAAATAGACACATAACAGAATGTAGGATTTACTATGATTGTTTCCAGTAAAAGATAAATTAAATGATTCCTCTTTTGGAACCCCCAACCATTGAACATGGGGGTTCTCTCACTGTTAGTACAAAATGCCTTTGTCTCTGTGGACTAAAGGGATCTTTGTGGTTTGGGAAGATGCTTTTGTTCAGACTGTGCTGCATTGAGGGAACACCACAGATGCTTTAAGTGTTATGGAATGTGAGAGGCACATGGCGAGGTTTAGGTAGGAACACAAGACCTGAATGCCCCTGAAGCCCAAGTTTCAGGTTTCTACATCACAATAATGGGTCGCAAATAGGGGATTATATAGTTTAGGCAAATATAATTTGGCAGATTTGCTAATCTGGGACATGAATGTTTGGGACATGAATGTGGTGGAGGTAGAAGCACTAGGAGAAAGCATGGACTGAAATTCATTAACACTGATGTTGGCTTGTCTTCTACAGCTACCAGACAAATGAGTAATTAGTCAGTTAACTATTGTACTCTGCTCACTTTCAAAGAAGCAACAATTCACCCTTCTTATATCTGAAAGTTTCTATGTGAGTAATGTCTAGTTATCCATTGACAGTAAACTTGGTGGAAGGAGCTGTGAGCTCAGTCGGAAGACGGGGGCGGCTTGCAATGGGGCTGGGCAGGGTGTATTTCAGGAGCTCGCAGGGCCATTGGTCTGACTTTGAAATTCATTTCCATAAAGAGGTACTCAGCATTCTGCTGAGACATCTCAGGCCACCATATATACGTATTTAATTTTTCTCTGTCCGTGGCTTTGGCAGTGTCCGCTTTTCTTCCAACAAGTGTGTCTTGTCCTCCTTCCCTCTCTCTCAATAGGTGAGAACTCAAATTTTTTTTACTTCCTCCAGCCTTTTTGAGTGCAGCATCCTTTACTTTAATCAAGAAGCCAGAAAATGTAAAGCAGAGTCATGTCTTTAGGTGACATCATTTCATGCTACTTCACCTTTGACCATTTCTGACTCCCTAATCTCTCACTCGTCGTGCTTCTAGGACACATGCAGCTTTCTTCAGACTTCATCTTTTACCTTAATGTATTTCAAAATCAGTTTGCAGCTCAGCAGGATAAAGTGTGTGCCTTAAATGATTTATACCTGTTCTGCTTGTATTTCTTTTAAATGATGTTTGTCTATCAGAATATATTTTTTCAAAAGATAATGTTTTGATTATATAAGCCCTTCGTTAAAACAAGTCTGTGCTTTTTGGAAATGGTTAGTTAAATTGTCAAAGTTCATCAAAGTGTATGTTTTTCTCAATGACATTTTTCTTCAACCTTGTTAGTTGACAATGAGGAAATTTTGATTGATTTTGCAAATTGATTTTTGTCTTTCTTGCTTTTAGATTCAAATGTAGAAATTCAGATTCTGTTTACTTAATGTTACTAAAAATAATGCATTTGGTGGTGAATACTTCAGTTAAATTTGAAATAAAATGTACTTCTACACATTTTAAAAGTTTTAACAAGGATAATACTAATAAATATTTGGATAGTTCTTTTCACTTAAAACATTTTTCTCCACATGCTGACAGAGAAATGTAATGTGACCTCATTGGATCAGTAAAACGTTTTCTTTTCATCATCATGGACCATCCATTAATTGGACATAAAAGCGACATATTAGACCCTTGCCGACTGGCATTGCTGTATAGAATGATTTCACATGATCAGGTGGTGTCTGAAAAAGAAGTGACACCCTAGCTGGACCTTCCCAGTTTAGTTCCGTCTATGTTGCTGTTTCTCAGCTGCGGCCTCAGATCACGTTACGTTACAGATTCTGCTGTGCATCAGTGTCCATCATGCTGATCTCAGATAGCTGATGTTCTTGGCTCCAGCAGCAGAGGTCAAACACACTCATTAATTTCCTGTAATTCATGTGTGTTTTGATGCAGATTGTGAACTACAAACGCCTTCAAGATGTCTGAGTAAGTTTAAAAGTCTTCTCTCGTGACTGTTTTCAGTTTGCAGTCTCTACCCAAAAAGTTAAACTGATTAGATGTCACAGTTTTTGTGTTTTTTTTTTTTTTTTTTTTTTTTGTTTTTTTAAGGAAATGCATATTGGAAAGTTAAAATTTTTCCTCAACAGTGACATTGTAACTATGAAAAATATATCCAAACAGGAAAAAGATGACATCCAGCCGTCGGCATCATCTAAAGGTATCAAACACACACACACATGCATACACACTCCTGCGCACACCCCATCTCACAAGCCTGTTGCTACAGAAGTTGGGAAATCAACAACTTGTATGGTGTTAATTTATAAAATATTTATCCATACATCACTGGTCTTCTGTGTCCCATGACAAATTCAATTTAGAGATCTAGATAAATTAGGATGACAGAAGAAATAAAACTAAATTGTGTGTTTGGTGGTGTTTTCTTCTACAGAGCCTGGTTCTGCAGGTTGCTCAGACTTGGCTGGAGAAGGAAAAGAAGGAGAGAGCCGAGGCCAAAGAGGCCTACATGGCTGAGAACTGTCCAGCACCAGACACTAGTGGAGATCAGGCTACGCTCATGGTGAGACACCAGCCACAAACATAAACAAATTTGTATGAAGATATTTCCAGACCTAAGACTCCCATATGTCTAGAAATATGGGAAGGGAAGTAAGTCTAGCCATTGAAGATTAAAAAAGGGCAACATTTGCTGAAGGTAGACAGCTGAGAGAAGCAGTGGCACTTTAATTTGATTCCAAAAAGACTCTTTGATGTAACGCAAAGGTTTCTTGATTGCTCATGTTTAAGTAAGTTCAGATTCTGTTCTCTGAACAACAAAAGCCTATATGGACTTAGAGTTTCCATAAGTAGATGTAACTATGAATCATGGCAACATGTTGATGGAATGACAGAGCACGGATATCCAGTTCTACAATAAAATCTTTGCCAGCCCATTTCTTATTAATTTTTCTGTTTTTCCATCTACATTCACTAAGAAATCAGAACTTGACAGATGAACACAATCAATTACTCTTGTTACATGTTGTACAAGCATGCTGAATTTATAATGTGGCTCCATTTTAAGACATGGAACCACATAAAATATGGTACTTATAAAAGTTACAGTGCTTATAAAGGTTGTAGGATTAGTTAGAAAACAAACTAAAGAGGTGGTTGCAATGTTGTAGAAATCAATACAAGTAAGCAGGTCCAAACCATAACATGAGCTCTGCCGCGGATCTTCCTTCATGACAAGAGTTTTTATTTTCCATCAGATTTGATTTAAAACAGTCCAGGTTAAAAAAATGTCGCTGTTATTTTGTTATATATTATTCTGATTTTGTGTCAACAGGAGCTCTGCAAGAAGATCCATGCTGCCCTAGACAAGATAGATGAGGAAAGGTACGACATTGAGGCCAAAGTCCAAAAGGCAGACAAAGAGGTGGGTGACATGTGACCACAAAAACACAACAAAAGTCCAAACAGCAGAAAAATCAAGTGTCATATTTGCTCGTAGATTGAAGAACTAAAAATCAAAGTGGTGGATCTGGTTGGAGTGAAGAAGCCCGCCCTGAAGAAGGTGCGTATGTCCGCTGACGCCATGCTGAAGGCTCTGCTGGGCTCCAAACACACTGTCAACATGGACCTGAGGGCCAACCTGAAGCAGGTCAAGAAGGAGGTCAAAGAGGAGGTGAGACACAAGATTTAATCAAAATTTCACTCTACATGAAACATAAAAAACTATTTCACTGTTCTTATGACTGTGATGCTTTCGTGGACATGTATATTAGAAAATATGTTTCTGTGCTCCACAGCCAGGAGAAGCAGTGGGTGACTGGCGTAAGAATATTGAGGACAAGGCCGACAGGAAGAAGATGTTTGAGTCCTCCTAATTGTTTGCTGATGCTTGTCTTTCTGTTTACATGAACTCCACGTGTCTTATGTGCCAGTCGAAGCCGGCGACTAATGTTCATCTCACAGCTGAGGGTTAGCGTGACTCGGGGGAGTCTTTCTGCAAGACATGTAATGTGTCAGTGACTGAGAGGGAGATTTTGCACTTTTGTTGTAGTCTGGAGGGAAGGAGGGGAGGAGAGTGGAGGTTCAGGTTCACCACAAAAACGTTGCGTCTTTGTTCCATACACAACAGTAAAACACACAAAATCAAACACTTCATATAATAAAATCAAATGCTGAAGAAGACACCTAGTATGTTTTGTCTTTTTATTAATGTCACATTTTTTTATTTTTACTTTGAAATACCATAAATGGAGAGGGGCAGTCCTGAATATTTCTGCGTGAAGCTGTATGTTCTCCCCATGCATGCCTTGGTTTACTGCAGACACTCAGGCTTCATCCCATAGTCTAAAAACATGTAACTGGTTACTCTTAGGTAAGAGTGTGTTTGTGCATGGATGTTTGCCCTGGTTGTTTTTGTGTTATCCTTTGTTGTCCTGGTGATCTGCCCAGGGTGGACCAGGCCTCTCTTCCTATCTGCTCTAGAGAAAGGCTCCAGCCTCCCTGATGCATCAGGTAATGAGTCACTGAAGATGCAAAGGAAGATGGATGGAGAAGTGAAGTAGCAACGATTAAAAACAGACCTACTACAGGACTGTTGTACTTGGTTGGAAATTAAATAACTAGTTACCCACATAAACTCAGTCAAATTAAGGTTGAACTAAGCCCATGAAGTTTACATCTGTGACACGTTTTGATGTGATGTAAGTGAAACTCTTTAAACTGTCCTGTAAGTGTCAGTTTAAAAATGGACGACCTTCTTCAGCGCAAAAAAACCTTCTCAAATAATAAATAGACTTTCTCTTTCATATATTTCTGTTTGTGTATTTACATATATACTGAATACAAAGGCGGTACAATGTGTAATAAATAATCAAACAGCCAAATCTTTATTATGCAATCAAACTATTAAAGCTTATTTGTGTTAGAAATCCAGTTGCCTTTCCATTAATACTCCACATCACTGCTGTCCAGATTTATACAGTGCCTTACAGCTCTTTTGTATAAATATGAAAGTCTCAAAGTGAAGCAGCAAACCTTCTTTCAATCTAGTTGTATAATTCTATTTTAATGCCACTGAAAGTCTTTATGTAAAAACATTAGGAAATGATAATCATTTTCCATTTTACAATAACCTATTTTAAAACCTTAACTTAGTCAATTATGACAGGTTCAGATGGATTCATAATATACATATTTTCATATTTAACTGCGGGTATTTTTATATTAAAATCTAGTACTGTCGGCTATATCATTAGTAGTAGTATTACTAATCTTGTTTGTTTTATCTTTTAAACACTTTGTGACATAATTTGATGCTCCTGTTACACCTGATCTTCCCCGGTGTGGGACAATAAAGGACCATTTCAGGAGTGTGGAAAAATACATTAATAAGCTTTATGGGTAAAATTGTGTTTGTTTTTGGTGTAAGTTCAAACTGAGGTAAAACAGTGTGTCTAACATATTATCCTGAATATTGGAACCAACTAAAGCAAAACAAACAAAAAAACTCTTTAACTAATCAACTCACCTGACATTCTTTAACATTTTACATTTTCTCAGTTTGATTTTACATTAAAAGTTTGATTTCTTTTAATGTAAAAGAGCCCAAAGCACCATACAAGGAGTGGTGCTTTGGGCTCTGCCTCCAACTTGCTAGAGGCCTCAGACACTCCAGGGCTCTAATGTTTCCTGAAGCTAACTTTATGCTTGTAGCCCTTGGAGGAATGTCACAGAGATGCCTCTAAGTTATATTTGGAAACTGTCAATTCACAGAGACTCATTTTAGAAAATAATATAAGTAGGGTTCTGTTTTCCAGTCTGCTTTTAAAATTAGAGCTTTGGAGGAACTTCAGAGCTTTAAACAGAAAATTCAAGTTTAAGTTTGTGCTGTTTAGACAATGTTATGGAGCTGGAAAAAACAAAACAAAACAAACTCCAATTAAATACAAAGCACGATCAATCTGGATTAATTAAAGGCCCTGACAGAAGCCTAAGAGAAGTTTTTTTTTTTTTTCTGACTGTGTGCCCCCCTCCCCTCCCCGCCCTGCCCCGCCCCACCCCGGCTGTCTTCCATGTCAGAATGCCTCACACTCCCTGAGAACTACAAATCACACACATCAAAGCAAAGTTTATCTACAGATGAGTGGACATTTAAATGTTGAAGCAATAGGGACCTCTCCTGGATGGGGTTATTATTGACTCCATTCTCACAAAGCAGCAATATATAGTATAGATATGTCATAATTTTTTAAAAAAACAATTAAGTTCCACTTGATTGCATGCTAAAGTAACAGAAAAAAAAAAAATCCAAGGCACCATTAGCACACTTCACCTACTGATGTATGAACCTTAGGATAACTAGATGACAAAAGAGCTTCTCACAGAATCATGTTTGTGCAGATCCTAGCTATTTTTTATGAATTCATAGTGGGTTCACAAAAAACAAACAAACACATAAACACACATGCCATTTCCTTTGAATAAATGCAAAGGAAGTTGAATGTATTTTAGCAGCCATATGGAATTCTAATAATATTTTGATGACATGATGCAGGTTTTCAGTGAATGTTAAATTTTGTTAATGAGATCTAGTGGTTCTTTAAAAAACAGCCAGTCGTTCAGCCTAGCAACACCTCTAGCTTCTATCTTTAACAAACATAACCTGCTTCACATCCTCTCCAGACTGATCCCTCTGTCTTGCTAATAGATACAAGTCTTTTTCTCCTTCTTTAAGGAGAGAAGGACTTAATGAAGGAGTATGCTGCAGTATGCATTATGGTGTTCATCATAGTGTGGTTTGTAATACTACAGTAAACACAGCAATCATAACAGAGGACCAACAATTATGAGTTCAAAAATTCACCACAGATGGGCGGACAACATGAGGTTGAGAACAAAATGAGGAGATTTTTATCATCACTTCTGACAATGAGAAGTGATGTTAGCAGTTTGGTTTATAATGCCATTAGTGCCTAGCCCCTTGTACAACTCATTTTACGTACAGTGGGGCAAAAAAGTATTTAGTCAGCCACCAATTGTGCAAGTTCTCCCAATTAAAAAGATGAGAGAGGCCTGTAATTTTCATCATAGATATACCTCAACTATGAGAGACAAAAGGAGAAAAAAAATCCAGAAAATCACATTGTCTGATTTTTAAAGAATTTATTTGCAAAATATGGTGGAAAAGAAGTATTTGGTCAGCTACAAACAAGCAAGATTTCTGGCTCTCATAGACCTGTAACGTCTTTTGTAAGAGGCTCCTCTGTCCACCACTTGTTACCTGTATTAATAGCACCTGTTTGAACCCGTTATCAGTATAAAAGACACCTGTCCACAACCTCAAACAGTCACACTCTAAACTCCAACATGGCCAAAACTAGAGAGCTGTCAAAGGACACCCGACACAAAATTATAGATCTGCACCAGGCTGGTAAGACTGAATCTGCAATAGGTAAACAGCTTGGTGTGAAGAAATCAACTGTGGGATCAATTATTAGAAAATGGAACACATACAAGACCACTGATAATCTCCCTCGATCTGGGGCTCCATGCAAGATCTCACCCCGTGGGGTCAAAATGATCACAAGAACGGTGAGCAAAAATCCCAGAACCACACGGGGGAACCTGGTGAATGACCTGCAGAGCATTTGGATGATCCAGAAGATGACTGGGAGAATATCATATGGTCAGATGAAACCAAAATAGAACTTTTTGGTAAAAACTCTACTCGTCGTGTTTGGAGGAGAGAGAATGCTGAGTTGCATCCAAAGAACACCATACCTACTGTGAAGCACGGGGGTGGAAACATCATGCTTGGGGCTGTTTTTCTGCTAAGGGACCAGGACGACTGATCCGTGTGAAGGAAAGAATGAATGGGGCCATGTATCGTCAAATTTTGAGTGAAAACCTCCGTCCATCAGCAAGGGCATTGAAGATGAAACGTGGCTGGGTCTTTCAGCATGACAATGATCCCAAACACACCGCCCGGGTAACGAAGGAGTGGCTTTGTAAGAAGCATTTCAAGGTCCTGGAGTGGCCTAGCCAGTCTCCAGATCTCAACCCCATAGAAAATCTTTGGAGGGAGTTGAAAGTCCGTGTTGCCTAGCAACAGCCCCAGAACATCACTGCTCTAGAGGAGATCTGCATGGAGAATTGGGCCAAAATACCAGCAACAGTATGTTAGAAGTTGAGTTTGAATCCCCACTTTGCTCTGCCTTGTCTTTGGCATGGCCTGTGGTGGTCCAATGGCCGGGTGGCCCAGTTTCATGGTAGCTTTGCTTCTGTCAGTCTGCCTCAGTGCAACTCTGGTTATAATCCAGTTTCTTGCCACATCAAAGGGTGGATGATTTAATGTAGTGTGAAGCACTTTGGGCTCCTTGGAAGTACAGGGGGTGTCCCCAAAGACCTTCTTTGACTATAGAAGTACCATGGTGTAATTTGATGTTGCAGAAGCTTGCAGTTTAGAGGACGCCGTTAGAACAGGATAGCCAGCTCTGATTGAATGCTACCTCAACCCAGTGTAGATGTCAGAGACAGAAGGACTTTATCTAAAATAACATCAGTCCATGCATGATGCTGTTGCAGCGCTGGAGTCTTCTTTAAGAGACAGTCTGTTGCATCCTAAATGCATAAAGAAGCATTATAGGAGATCCTTCCTCTGAGCAGCTGTCATACTTCATAAACATCACTGCCCTAAAATCAACAAGTCCTTGCAATACATGCTGGCATTCGCATAATCATTTACTCTGTTCTTGCTCATTTTTAAATAGCATTGTTATTGGACATCTGTTTTTCTGCATTGATATGCTGTATTATTACCCTGGACATTGCCTTCCTCTGCTATTCCATTTAATTCAAGTCTCACTTACAGCAGAGACTGGACTTTCTCCCGTTGACATGGATTCCCTCCTGTAGAATTTCTACTCACTATTCAGCAAACAGAAGCAGAAGTTGTGAATGACAATATTGATGTTCTGCATTGTTTTAGAATTGTAGTCTGTAGTTTTAGCAGTGCAACAAAGGAAGTGAACAAAGCCGTTCAGTCTGTGTTGTTTCACAGTCCACTCCTCCCGGACAGTGAAACAATCATTTCTTAATAGACTCTCTGGACGAAGCAAAGTGTAGAAAAAGAGGCTGGTTTTTAAGAGGCTATTGTACTGCAAATAGTCTATTTTTGATGTTTGTTATATATGCATATAATGTTAGTTTTTGAAAAAGTAATTAGTCCTAAGCCTAACCCCTAAATGAAAAACAACACTTTATTTATGGGTCCCAGTCTTTACTGCTCTGCTGATGTTTGGTTTGTGGTATGTTACCAGGCGCCCATGAAGCGTGATAAAAAAACAAACAAATTCTCAATCATTCTACAGTTACAGTCCAAAACTTGCTCCAAAGTTTCAGCATATCCACTCGTCTGACAGCTTCAACCGCTTTTTTTTTTTTTCTAAGAGACTTCGGTGAGTCTTTGAGTGCTGTACACGATGCGAGCTATGATGCTAGGGGGTTGAAATGTGTATGGTTGATTTATAAATATATATAAATCATGTCTTACCAAAGGTTTTCAGAAAGCTGAATGACTGAAGTCAGTCCTCTCAAGACATCAAACAGGATTCAAAGCAACATGCCAATAAGAAATGCTGTTAGTGAATGATTACAATAAATGGAAAAAAGCACTGCTGTCATTTATTGACTTGTTCAAATCTTTTGGCTGAGTTGACTGCAATATTTTAAAAACGCTTTATATTTAAGAAGAAGATCTTAATTTTAACATAGGACTGATAAAGTTAAAATTACAAAAATATGTTCCTGGTTTTTTGTTTTCACCAGAAGTCTTGCTGTAGTATTTTGGAGCAGCTCATGCCTTTGCATTAGGTATGCATGACTGCAAATGTTATAAATGCCAAATTATGCTTTTTTGTATGCTTATCTGTTTATTGATTATTAATTTGTATGGCTCATTACATTGTTTTTGGTGCCAGGACTTTTTACATTCACTCAACTTGTTGTTTGTGTATATGTTCATTCACCTCACATAATTAAAAAAAAATTTGCATAATTTTTTTCGTCATCCAGTACCGAAACAGAAAAATGAGTATATTCCAGAACCTGATGACCCCACAGTAGTAGATTGTTATTTTTTCAGGGACAGGCTCTTGTTTTTTTATTCCACGCTGGGGAAAACCATGTTTGGAGGAATAACAGACAGAGATGGAATACAGACTGAGAAGAGGGATTCTGAATCCCGCTGCTCTTCAATGAAAACCACATGTAGAACAGAGGGAGGGGAGACATGTGTGTTTGTGCTGGGGGGAGTGTAATGACTAAAGATCCAGCCTCCATGAGAGAAAGGAGCTAGTCCCCTTGAGCCTTACTGGCATTCTCAACAAGCTTTGTAAGGATTGAGACTGTGTGTGTGCTTAAAGAGACTTTACCATTACACCCAGATTCTCACACACTTCAGTGCTTTTTTAACTTGGTACAACTTCAGGACAAAAAAACCTTCTCTCAGGGGGGTTGATCTTAGAGCCATATCAGCAGCTGGTGTGATCTCTGTTATTTCCACTAGTGTGAGGCAACAAGAAAAGGACAACAAGACACAGAAAAGAGGGAAACATGTCCCATGCTCTGCTGAGGAGAAATTCCAGCAAACAGGGTTTGCAAAATCTAATGAGGTATGTGATGGATACATCTCAGTTTCTCATGGTCGTTTCTTTTGTTTTAGAAAGCTGCACAGTCACTGAGATACATTATTTGTTATTAATGTGCAAATAACGTATCTCTAACAGTGACTGAGGTAACATGAGTAAACATGATTTTTTGCTTCATGCTGTGAATTTTTAAACGATCATCAGAAACCTGAGAGGTTTTGTCAGTTTTTTTTTTTTTTTTTCCAGATTTTGAGTGTGTTTGCTGGGAAAATCAATCTGTTTCAGTGGAAATCCTTGGATTAGTGGAAACATTATTGGTCACATGGGGATTTAGGTGCATTTTTCCACAAGCTAATATTTGTAGTAAATAATTAATCTATTGCTTGATTATTTTGTTATTAAACCTTACTAAGTGTATTTTTTTAGGATGGCAATGAAGACTTTGTAGTTGAAACATTTAAGACAAAGTAGTTGCCGAAGGATTTTCTGGGAAATGGTGTCACTAACCAGAGTCAGAGGGGAAAGGACACCTGAATCCCTCTATTGTTTTCTATGTGCTCATGTATGGAGGTATGTCCTGTTTTTTCTGGGGTTTGCCTCTCTGAGTTTGGTTCTATGAGGCTCTTCAGTGACTCAAATTATTTCTGCACCTGCAGCCATAGCTTGACTGGTCATTTGGGGTGCTACTTAAAATTACAATTTAATCATTTCCCATGGTTTCCTCAGTTCTGTTCACTTTTTTCATTCTAACAAAGGTTATAACAAGTTATAACAATTTATACCAAACTAAGACAGAAGCAAATCAAAAGATCGAACAAGATTCCTTTAGTAAAGTTAATTCTTTTCTAATACGTCTTTTTTAGTTTAAATTAATTTACATTTAAAGTCAATTTAAATCTCTGTGTTGTTATATCTGCGGCCAAAAAAAAATAAAAAAATAAAAAACAAGGCAAAGTATAAATTTCACAGAGCGGTATATAATGAAAAGATTTCACTTCAGTTTAAACATATTTATGTTTATTTAATTTGGACAAGAATGGCTGCTTTGATTCTTTTGTTCTAGGGGTGTAAGGAAAGAATATAGAAGAGAAGAGACTGGCTTTTGATGGCAAGACATCTTGTTTACAACCAGATCCAGTAGGAGGCAGACAGCAGAGGACAGAGGAGAGACTGTGATGTGGTCAGCCAGGACTCTGAAGGAAAGCTTTTGGCTCAGATATCACAACAAAACAACAAACATATAGTTTGAATTTCCTTCTCACATGGTTGTTTAAAGCCACATTCACCCACTGCTGATGTGTGTTTAGCCTGTGCAAACTTGTGATGCGCTGAAAGGCATAGTTACATGTCAATCAGTCAGAACCAGTCAGATTGCTGTCATGAAATCTTACGTCGATGTTCTAACATGTTGTTTTGAGCCAGAATGAGATGAATTTGACTAATGGAAAGTTTTACCTGATGAAAGGAGTTTCATCAAGTAGAACGTTCCATGAGTCAAATGGTAATTGAGAATTTACACACTCCTGCTATGAAGGTGTTGTTAATCAGTAACATCCATTTCATTCATCATCAATGTGACAACAATCACTGATGACTGCTCTTATGATGGATTACGTTTGTCAGATGTTGAACTGGTTTCCTGAATGTTTCAATCAGCTAAAATCAATTTCTGCAACTCCAGAACTGTGTTTACTGGGAGACCGATCTCAAATGCCAAACACCCCAAAAGGAGCTTTTGCAGTTGTGATGGTCGGTCTGGTGACAGCCTGCAGGATCATCTTAAGACATTGGAAGACCACAAAGTGTCCCGAGCTAAATGAGTGGATTAAATCAATGACGGATACAGCTTCTTATGAAGTCATGCTCAACAACATGGATGGGAAAAGGGACATGGAATGGGATAGCTTTTGGGACTCATTGAAAAGAACTATGGCTTCGAGTAATGTATCTGGATGAAGTCTGATTTTCCCGGACAATTACCTTTCTCTCAACTACTGAATGTTTTTGAATTGACACTGTAACATACATATAATATATGACTGTACCCTGGGTATTGGGGGGTGGGGGGGGTGCACCAGCCTTTTTGTTTTGTATTTGTGTTTTATGTGAGATAATATTCAGAAAATCAATAAAAATTTGAATTACAAAAAAAAAAAAATAAATAAATCAATTTCTGCAGAAGATCAAGATTTTAGCTTTTTTCTTAGGAATAACAGGACTTCTGATGAGTATTTTTTCTTCAAATGTATGAAATGAGTATTTGTCCAAACAACATCATTGCATGAGTTCTGGACTTTGTTTATATTTTTTGTGCAAAACTTTAGTTTGACCTTCATGAGTTTAGGTAAAGCAACATTTTCCTTTTTGCACATGAAAATTTAAATTGTGCAGTCTTTCTGAATGTACAGGAAAGACTGCCTGCACATATGTATGATATAATACTTATCCCAATGCCTCTCAGTTTTCCAAACAGTTTTTATAAGCATTCAGATAGGTCAGCAAAACGTCTTGTCACATGACATCATAAATATGGTTTTATGTATGAATTGCTGTCCTCATAAAGTTACTCCAGATTTTCCTCTGACTCAGAATGAATGCTGACGGTTTGATTCTTGCCTCTGCCTCTGTCGAGGTTTTGTAATTGGTGAGTCACTGGAAGAATCACAGGGCTTCCAGATAACAGCTGGCAGTGTTTGGCTCTCTCATCCTGACTTATAGTTTACTCAGAAGATGGGCTCTGTGCAGAGGTGCAGACAGAAACCATGACATCACATCAAATGCAATACAAATACTGCTCGGCTGTTTTTCAGCAGTGTTCGCCATGTTCCCTTCTCTTAGGGAGTTCAGATTGTTTGGACATGTTTGACCTGCTTCTGAGAAACTTCATGTAGTGCTTTCTCTATGATGTTTACTGTTTCTTTGGTTTATAATTGTCTTCTATACTGAGATCTTTGTTTCTAATATTTGGTATAAATTTGAAGGATGTAAAAAAAAAATTTAATTATGAAATCTTATTTTTTGTATCAAATTTGTACACAGATATATGGATAGATGATATACTACTTCATTAAAGTAGTATATCATCATATACTACTAAGGTAGTGACCTCAGTAGTACAATTATATGACCAATATACTCATTTGTTGGTTTCTGTGACATGAAGCCCACTACCAAAGCAGCTTCTGGTCAGGATTAAATTCGGACATTTTAAATAGCTAGAAGTACACACAGGTGTATCATTTTAGGTGAACATGAATAGAAAACCAATTCAGTAGAACCTCAGACAGTTAGTGTGGAAGACTGTAGGAGCTTATGAGTCAAAGAAGGAATTCAAAGAAGTTTTATTGTTGGGTTTAATGATCTACTGCTACAGCTCACCATCTAAAAACCAACATTAACTTCACTATGTAAAAAAGGTAGTTAGTGGAGAAAAATACTCAACCATCTAGAAGTAAATCTGGACACAGGAAGTGAATCATGGAAATAGCACAAAATGTTCAGCTGGAGGTGTTTAGAGCATGATCTTCATTTTGAACTAGTGCTGCTTTTTTTTTTTGGAAAGACTTTATTTGGTCTCAGCGTCTTTACAGGTTTTTTATTGTGTGACAGAAGAAGCGGTCACAAGGGCCTGCAGGTCTGCTTTTAATCAGCTCTTTGTCAGGTTGGCTCAGTCTGCAGCACAGACCGGGGCAGATCTGTGACCTCTAAGACTGGATCCCTGACTCATGTGTGGGTTGCCTCAGTGTGTCCAAAGAGATAACACAATCTGGAATGTGTTTGGGGGAGGTGGGCTGATGAGTGATGAGAGCACAGGCCTTTCTCAACTCTCCACATATTGTCTTCATTAAAAGGATGAAGGACCGACAGTCAGCAGTAGAGAGCTGTGATACCAGTTCTTTTCTGGCCTACCAAGATACTTGCTAGAAAAAGTCAATCAATGGTTCAGTTGTGCAGCTGCCAGCTTGTTGTCTCCTTATCACAGTGGTCTTCTGAACTGATATTTTTCCCTTTTTTCCCACTCAAAAATAATGCTAAATTAGGTGGAATCTTCTCAAATGTCCAAGTGGTCAACGGTGTCCATCCAGCTACCAGAGTTAGTATCAAAATGTAGCAACATTAGCTCCATGTCAAAGTGACACAAAGCAGTCAGTTGTTTGGGCTACGCATCCCAGGTTGGGTTTGAAATATTGAGTTTCAATAATTCTATTAAAAAAAACTTTGAACTTGTTTAGTTCATGAACTGCAACGTCAAGTTTTTCCTCTCAAAAAAAAAAGCTCATGCTTGTTTCTGCTCCAATGCATTGATAGTTATGAAACCAAATCCTAATTTTTTCTCATCGAGAAAATCAAATAAATCTGTGTTGTGCCAAGATACCTCAAAGTCTACTTCTGCTGTCCTGCCTCATGGTTGCCTCATATTGTTTGTCTGAGTATAGCGTAAAGTTGAACTTAATTCAGTTTCAGTAATTATGCCCAAGTGATCGATAAAATAAAGACAAGCAGGAGTCTGACTTGTTGTTGTGGCTTCTGAACCCACCTGTTGATTTATGTTCTGGAGTTGCAGTGAGTCATTGCTTCTCTCTGTTCTGACTTGTTCCTGCAGCACAGTGACTTCATCTGTAACGTGTTCCCACCGTGCCCATCTGCACCACAAAGGCTGGAGGGCTTTCTGGCTGAATACTATTATTGTATCATTCAATCCATTCATCCTCCTGATGACAGTGTGAGAGATTACAAAAGAGCAGCTGAAGTATAATACCCTCAACCTCTTCCCTCCTGACTGTGATCCCTCTTCCTCTTCTGTTGCACTTCTACATGTGCAGACAGAGCAAAAGGCTTTGTGTGGTTGCTGGCAGTTCTTATCCATCATGTGAGTATGGATCTGTTATGAAGCAAACCTGCCAAGTAACCGATTCTGCTCCAACAACACAGAGGCTCCGGAGACTCGTCTAGATTTCCTGTCTTGTCTTTGTTTCGTTAATGTCCAAATAAACATTAACAACAGTCACCTGCTGAGGGAGTAATCAGAAGGCTGGTGGCCAGATATGAAAGGTATCAGGGAAGGAACACCAAGAGACAAAAACAATAAAAGTGATGGCAAATAAACACGTAAGAAGGAAGACGATGCTGAACAAACTGCTAGCAGCCTTGGCTCGACTCTGACCAGAATCCACAGGATGATGATGATTAACATGACATAAGGAACTGAAAACATAAAAGCAGAGAATTGGACATATTCACTTGCATGATGTCCAAAAGCATTTCCAATGTGTTCAGAGATGAGAAGCTGCTTTTTTGTTGTGCACAAGTGACACATTGATTTGAAGATTGAACAAGCATTGAACGAGTTTTGGACTTATTTACATTAATCTCACTTAATTCTTTTGGTTTAGTGATGACTACTTAGGTTTTTGTGTTGAATTTACTGAAGAGTTACACATTTTTAACTTAAAGGAACTTTTCTTTGACTTTACTTGAAACAATTAAGTTCAATGCTGCTTTCATATCCTTATGTCTAACGTCATGACACAAGCTTCACTAGAGACAGATTTTGTACCGACTGTGATGCTGCTATGGTGGAGTACAACTCACATAAGCAGGTTTTAGTCCTTGATGCGGCCGTCGCAGGTTCAATTCCCGGCTTGATGGCCTTTGCTGAATGTCTTCCCCATCTTCCATTACCGACTTTCCTGTCTAACTACTCTTGAATAAAGGCCACTAAATTAAAAAAGAAATATTTTAAAACTAGTAAACTAAAGTGATTCCTAAATGATTTCAGAAAGACTTACTTAAATTGCTGAGCTAATCCAACTTAATAGATTGAGTTGGATAAACTTAATTGGATTACTTGGTACCAATTGAAGCAATTCAATTAAGTTGGTTCAACTATTTTCTTTTTTCAGTGTAGCTTTCTTAGTATTTAATGAAAGTGCCCAAAAATAAACCATAGAAAGTAAATGAAGACAACAACATCTGACTGGCAGTGTGAGGCGTGTTCATATTCAACTTCATCCTCAAGTATGTTGTTGTGACTTTCTGCCACCTGAAACTGAGGAACTCAGCTTTAAATCGACTTAAACCAACGGACACTTCCTGATCTTACCTCAAAATTTTTAAGAAGAATTTTAAACGTTAACTGAATTCATGCAGACACTTTTCTGCTCTTAAAAGCTGGATGTGTCTTTCCAGATAAATCATTGCTCATAATCTAGCGTGGACTGTACTGACCTCCATGGCTTGCCTCAAGGGAACTTCATCAACCATTATTTGAGGAAACGCTCAGTGGGACAGCGTGTTCGTTCTTGCCTCTGGTTTCGGTTTTGTTTGGTTTTATTGACAAAACAAAAACATATTTTCTCAACTTCCAGCTCAATGTGTCATGATTGTAATGATACATTACAATCATGAAAAATGATCTGCGCTGGCCTGACATTTCTGCCTCCTGTTGTGCTCACAACAATAAAAAAAAAAAATTCCCACTGATTTTCCATCCAACTGTTCATACCGATGACACCCAACTTATCTGCGTCCTGTGCTCCAGCCTCTCCACTTCTCCCTCATCCCTTCCTGCTAAAGGAAAACACTTTGGTGGAGCTAAAACAGTTGAATGAATGGCCTGGTACTTCAGCTTCAGAAAAGGTAACCCTCTATGCCACGTGTCAGTGCCATAGAGGAACTGACATGTTTAATAGTTTAATCAGATGGCCTTTCATCAAGTACAACGTTAAACATAAAACATCAAGTAGTTAAATCAGTTTCAATCTGTTGCTAGCGGTCGTCACACATAAACATGGTTATGTCAACTGCAGCGTGTGAGTGTAATCAGATGATAAAAGAGATAGAAGAACACATAGAATCCAAAATATTACATTGTTGAAGGTAAAAACATGCAAAGTAACATGTTTACAGATGAAGCAATGCGAAATTGTGGAATGCAGCACAACGCATACTGTGGATATAAACTTAATTTTGTTCATTTTGTATTTTTCCCAGCAGTTTTTTCGGACATTTTATCAAAAGTGTTGAAGCATTTACATTAGTTAATGCCCTGTTTTCAACCACTCTGATGTATGAAAATAACATGTGGGCTGCTCTTCTCCTTTTGGTGTGTTTGAATGCAAAAGCAGCTTTCACAAAAAGCCGCTGGGACGTTTCGATACCTTTAACTTCAGTATTTGTTCTTCTGCCCAGACTCACCGCTCAGAGGAGCATTGAGGATGCTGAAGAAGTGGAGCGGGAACGTCGCCGAAAGGCTCGAGAATCTTTACGCCGACGGAACAGCGGCTCAACACCGGAAGAATCGTCACCAGAGACCGAGGCGCAAGAGGAGAGGAACACGTGAGCACACACAACAAAACTGACTGTTTTCTTCATACTGCAGCCGATTCATGTTATAAAAGACGGGCGAGTTTGACTTCCATTTTGATATATTATTAATCTGACTGCAGACTTCTCTAGCAAACAAATGGTTATATCAATCAAATCAAACTGACGTCACAGTTCCAAGTTTTGATAGGTCTTGTATAATAAAGCCGCTTAAACATAATTCTAGAAGTCATGAAGTAACCCTTAATCCTGCCCACTCTCTCAAAAATTAGTGCAAAATATGTCATTCAACATACTATCAAAAATGAGTTTGTAGTTGATAGAGCTGTTGCTTTGCAGCAAGAAGGTCCTGGGTTCGATTCCCAGCCCTGGGTCTTTCTGCATGGAGTTTGCATGTTCTCCCTGTGCATGGTGGGTTCTCTCTGGGTACTCCGGCTTCCTCCCACTGTCCAAAACCATGACAGTTAGATTAAATGGTTTCTCTAAATTCTCCCTAGGTGTGAGTGTGTGTATGCATGGTTGTGTGTCCTGTCTGTTTCTGTGTTGCTCTGCGACAGACTGGCGACCTGTCCAGGGTGTACCCCGCCTCTCGCCTGGAATGGTAGCTGGAGATAGGCACCAGCAACCCTCCCAACCCCTTTACAGGACAAGGATGAACAGAAAATGGATGGATTGATGATCAGCCAGTGCCTGATTGCATGCTCCCTGTATAAGAGACTCCTTGCTTCAGTTCTGTTCAAGGGAAACTGTTACTTCTCCTTATCTAAATCAATACTAGACATTGATTAGGATGCTTCCTTGCTGGGTTTTTGTTTGTTTGCTTGTTTTTCAAATATTTTCCTTCGGGTGTGTTGTGAGGAACAGATCCAGACCTCTCAGGGGAGCTTTCATTAATGTTTATCTTAGCTGCTAATTTTTTGTTATGTAGAACATGCTTAAACTGAGACAATTTTCTGCAAACTGTCAAACTACTGAATCAATGTGATAATAAATGATATTTGAAGGTTTGGCGCAATGAGTCTTACGGAGGAATTTTTCTGAAATCCTGCTTTCAGACTGAAAACGTGTGCTCTTGGCAGAAAAATTCCACCATAGAGCCTGGAGATTCAAACATTTTGGAAATGCATTGCTAATAAAAACGTTTAATTGCTTTATATTGTCATAGCAACCTGATTTAGTCAGAATACATCCAGGTGAAACATTTAATGAACTACAGAAAACTACAGCACACAAACAGGCTTTTGGTTTGCAACAAACATGTTAGAGTTTCAATGAAAACCCAACAGGACTTTTAAGAACAAGATATGTATATACATACAATAGTTTTCCTCTTTGTTTAAAGTATTTTCCAAGCACACAGTGGCATTTTATAGCATAATCAAGTAACTATGTTACCTTCAGTTGTTATAAAATGCTGTAGCTATATATTTCAAATTTGACTTCATAGACAATTTACTTTAACACCTTGAAATTCACAACAAACATAAAAAGAATGAGATGGTGTCCTACCGAGGCGGCAGACATCTATGGGACCATCTAATGTCAGACAGTCTTAGCTGTTTTGCCTTCTTTTACTGATAACTTAAGAACAAATGCTTTCATTGAGAGAAGCAGCAAACAGTCTCTCTCCCTAGCACCATGATTATGATCTGAAGAGCGACTTACAGCTGCTTTCTCATTACATAGCATGCAAAGAATGTCTCAAGAGAAAAAGCATCACCATGCCACAGCCTGTGGTGTCTCAGGAGACCTGAAATTTAAGGCCTGTAAATTACTGCTTTCACCTCCAACACCTCCGCGGTCTCATGGCAGGCTCAGCCGGCCTGGAATTGTGGTGATTCAACATTAGGTAATTCTGCCGCTGCAAGTCTGTCATTTCCATACCTCTTGTAAGGCTGCAGCAGTGAGGTAAGGCTCCCTTTTAATTTGTGGTTAGATGGGAGATTGTGTAATTCGCTTTTTGTGGCAATTTAATAATTAGTCTGTGATCGTTTTTGTAGTGTAATAAGCATCTGCTGGAATAACAGCAAAGCAGATTATAGCTACTCCACTGGCTAAATGAGGAGCCAAAGTAAATTTCCTTGTTCCTAAAGGAAACACTTCAGAGACCTCAAAGCAGTTTTAGTGACACCCAAACAGAATTGCTGGTATTTTAATTTTGCTACTTCATCAGGAATCAAGCAGAGACTTAGGGTTCTACTGGGTGATCAAGTGATCTAATCATCTGTGGAATGTTAATAAAACCTTCCTGCTGCCTCCCGGAGACTCAGAACACATTTTCACCACGAAACAGAGTCCTGATTAGAGGTGGCAGAATAAGACATCATGCCATCATGCATGTAACAGCTGCAGGTAGCTCTTGGACAGCCCTGATTCAAGCCAGAAATACCGTAAAGTGCTAGCTTATTTGACTCTTTATTAGAAAAGTTTCCAACTCTTCCTAGAATCTCTTAATAGTTTTGTTGAACCTTATAATCTTTTTGTGGAAGAAGAACCTATGTCCTTTAGAATACATTGTTTCAGTGTGCTGCTAAAAGGTAAAATCACATAAGTACTAGAATGTTTTAACAATAAAACATTCTGGCACTAAAACCAGCTGATATTCTTAGGTAGAAGTATATTTAGTTGTGTTCCAGAGAGCTTGTTCATAGTTCTTACAAAAGCTTTGCGAAAAAGGTTTGGCTAATAGCTCCAAGCCTTCCTGTCAACAATAACAGTGTTTCTGAATATTCTGAGTCACACAAATCCATGCAAATCTTTCTAATTAGTCACCTGATAACATACAATCTCATAATTGTAGTGTTTCCATTAAATAAGAAGAGCAATTGAAATGACACATGAACAAGTAACTAAAAATGACTTGTACGCCATGATCCTCCAACTACTTCTTATCTTCTTCTTTGTGACCCATGTAATGCGAAAAAAAATATTTTCGCTGTAGTTTTGCTAAATGAATCAATTTTGATACAGCCGAAAAACCATATCATCCTACCTCCAAAACTGTTTACCAAAAAACAGGAGTTCATTTCTTTTTCGAAATTGCTGTTTCGAAATGTCCAATTGGACAATTATACAGTCAATGGAAATGCATTTACTGAAATATTCCTAATTTACATGGAAGGCCCACACTACAACAAAGTGATTTTAAAGATTTATTGAAGTGGAGAGCTTGCAATGAATTGGGTAAAGCAATGCATCTTTTGTGGAGAACGGCAGTTCCCTAAGCTGACATACAACCCAATGATTATTGAAGAAAGAGGAGATGGAATGAAGAACATGAAAAATAGTTTGAAAAGAAGGTCAATAAAAATGTTCATTGTTTCAAATGAAACAATGAGGCATTGTTGCCCTTCAGAAAGTCCAACTGAGCTCAATTATAGGAGCTACTTCTCAGTGCAATGCTGGTAAAAACAATTAACGCAATTTAATTTCTTTTAAGACATATCTTATATATGGAAGTTATTACAACCCTAGTTAATATAGTCACTTGATCGGGCTATAAAATTGCACTATATGTCTTGGAAACACATAAAGCTGCCCTTTTAAGAGGTACATGGTTATAGGTGTGCCACCCAAATAGTTACACCATATTTGTATGACCGTCTCTTGTTACTTCAGATATGATCGTGAACTGAAACCCAGCAGATCCCCTTCTCTTGAGGAGGATGAGGGTTTTAGTGACTGGACTCAGCTCAGAGAAAAACAAAGACAGGAGCGACTGCTGGAGCTCAGTCAGGATGGAGAAGAAGAGGAAGAAGGAGAAAATGTTTTTATGAAGAACAATGTAGCCAAAAAGGCTGCTCACGCTGCTTCGATGCCATTCAGTCCAGTTCAAAGACAAGATCAGGAAGATACTGACAGCATTAGGATGAAGGCAGAGAGGAGGAATGAATATGAAGAAGAGGTTGGGAGAGTGAAGGAGAGGGGGGAATTGAAGAAGAACAAAGTGCTGCTTTCCACAAAACAAGAGACTCAAAGGCCAAATACAGAGGTAAGAGTTTTGTATCAAACATTTAAGTGCTTGATTTCTTTTTTACTTTATTTTTATTACATTTTTAAACATACAATCACATACAATTGAACAGGAGGGCTAGAGCAGGTTACATGTATTCACCTTAATGGACATTACAATGTTACAGACATTTCACTGTATGAAGTCACAAAAAGGAAACAAGGAAAACCTCTGATTTGAGGTCCTGCATGCCCATCACTTCACCCACCACCTTTCTTAGTGAGCTAATTGTAGCAAGCAAGGCCTCATCTGCCATCTTCTCTCCTTCCTCGACTGAGTGTATTCCGCAGACTTTGCTTTCGTGTCGAATTTCCGAGCTCCGAGACTGGACTCGTCCCTTCTTGTTTTTATCCCCACTCATTCTTCTTGAGAGAGAGTAGCTTTTAACTTGTTAACACCTTGGATTAGTGGGCCAGGGGGTTACTTCTAGCGATGCAGGACCTCTTTTCTATGCTGCCACACTGTTCGCCATGACACTGGAAGTCCAGGATTGTGCCTCAAGTGTTTGATTTCTGAAGTTGCTCAGAAGTTTTTTTCTTTCTATATTTTTTGTTTGTTTTTGGTGATTATGTTATTAATCTGTTGTTTTTGAATTTATCAAGTAAAAGATAAAAATGGTCTTGAAATCAGAGAGATCTTTCTTAGACTTAGAGTGTTGTGAGAAACAATATGTAGCTCTCTACACCATTAATTTAATTTAATTCAACTCAGTTATATTATTTTGTGCAGAACCTCAACAATCATCTTTTAAAACCACGTAAAAAAAAAAATCTGTTGTTAAAATATGTTAATTTAGTCCTAGCCAACAGACTTAAAGTTAGTTTCATGTATTCCAACTTGATCATAGCTGGGAAACAAAGCAGTCAAGCTTAGCCTGTCAAAGCCAGCTGATCAGAACGAGCATGTAGCTACAGTCAGCAGTGGATTCCAGAGTCACAAACTCATAGTTAGCAGCATGCTAACTATGAGTTCTCCTTTAACATTAAAATTTCTTGCTTAGAGTGAGAGATATTTTCTTTCAGTTACTCTGAGAAACTGGGTTTAACTCAAATGTTTTACACGTGTGCAAATTGTTGGCATGCCTCTGAATGAATGGAAAGCCTTCAACCGTCACTGAAATAGCTTGAAATAGACAAAAGTAACAGTAAATACAACTTGACTAAAAGTAACCAATGAAAATCAGACATTGCTGTTAAAAAGAACATTTTGAATTTAAAATGCAAAAAATAATAATAATAATGATAAAAATTAAAACATATTTGATCAAGATTTTTAATGCCTGGTACACATAAAAAAATCAGATATATTCAAATAGTGTTTTTTTCCCAACATTTTCCCAACAGGAAGTGAGAAAGAAAGAACTTAAAGTATCCTACACGTCCAAGATTTTCCTGTGTCAGAAGCCAAAACACAACAGCCAAAAGAGTGGCACGGCCGACCAGGAAGTGACATCAGTCATGAACCAGAAGAACAGATCCAGCAGGTGTGTGATGCATGCGTGGGTGCGTCTGGGCAGGTGCATCTGGTGTGTGTGTGTGTGTGCCCTTACAAAAAAATCCCACGAAAATCACATGTGATCACATGTGGATCACATGTGACTTTTACATGTGATTCACACAAATTTTACATGTGAATCATGTGAATCACATGTGAAAGCATATGAATACGTGGGATTTTGGAACGTTTCGTGGTAAAATCACAGGTGATTCACATGTGATTCATATGTGAATCACACATTTCCACATGTGATCACATGAAAATTATATGTGAAAACATGTGATTTTTGGTGATTTTCACATGTGAAATTCACATGTTTTCACATGTGATCACATGTGGAAATGTGTGAATCACATGTGGAAATGTGTGATTCACATGTGAATCACATGTAAAATTTGTGTGGATCACATGTGAAAGTCACATGTGATCCACATGTGATCACATGTGATTTTCGTGGGATTTTTTTGTAAGGGTGTGAGAGAGAGAGAGAGAAAACAGTCCAAACACACCACTCTTAATTTATCCAGCATGAAAGAAATCAATTTTTTGGTAATACTTTATTTGAAGGTTTGTTCACAAGTCTGATATGACTCTAAAAAAAACATGACATAACATCTGTTATAAAGAATACTTTATGAATATTCATGCCTATTATCATGGAAATGTAATTCTGTAAATAATGACACTTTTAATGCAATGTTTGCACTTTTAATAGATTTTTAATGCAACCTTTAGAGCAGTTGTGCTTTACAATTGTCATTATTTACTGAATGACACTTCATGACAACAGTCATAAACTTTCATAAACTCTTCTTGTTCACAGCAGCTGTTATGTCATGTTTATGATAGTGTCATGTCAGTCTTATGCACAACCTGTCAAATAAAGTGTTACCAATTTGCTATTCCTGGACAGCATAACCTATAGAAATATAATCAATATTCTTCTGAAGCTTCATAAAATAATAAACTCAGATAACTTGTTTAATTTTTTGTTTAATAAATGAGTAAATGTGCTTCAGAGCCAAAATCAAGATATTTGTGTTGTATACAGACAATCTGTGGAGTCAGAGGAGGCAAAGCCCTTCCTGGAGGCAGAGCAGAGACTGGAGAGGATCCGCCAGAGCCTGCAGGAGAAGGAGAGTCAGGAACTGGAGCAAATTAGATACAGGCAGTTGGAGGCTGAACAGGAGCTGGAAGAGCTGAAGAGGAGACGGGAGGAGAGACGGCGAGCTCGTGAGGAAGAGGAGCGCCAGAGGGAGGATGGGGAGAAGCAGCAGCTGGCTGCTGAGGAGGTGCTTAAAGCAGAACAAGTGAAATAAAAACTGATCCTTTGGCTTTATGTAGATATTTACAGAAGTGGAAGAAATGTATCATCTCTCTGACAACAGTAAAGACCAGAAGTTTGTACACACCTTCTAACTGAATTCAGTTAGAAGGTGTGTCCAAACATTTGGTCTGTTCTGTATATCAAATAAAATAGCTTAGAGATTAACCAAAATTTATTTTGCACATTTCAGCAACAAGGCAGTACAAAGAAAGTCAATCTTTCAGTAAAGCAGCACAATCAAGTCCTAAAACTTTCAGGGTGAATTGAGTTTAGGTTGTGTTTTTGTAAAGTATCAGCCAGAATTCTTTGCAAATGACGATTTCACTGAGGAATGTTCATATGATGTGATCGAGTGTTTTGGAATTCAATTCAGGAGGAAAGAAGAAAGATGAAGGAAGACATGGAGAGGAGAAGGATGGAAGCAGCAGAAAGGATGAAGATCCTCAGTATGTCCAGTGCAGAAGGAGAGGAAGTGTTCAGTCCCAAAGTTTCACCACACAAGGTGATTAAAAACTGAACAGCATTACTTTGTTTTCAGCTGCAAAATTGTAAAACAGTTTGTGCCGTGCTATTCAGCATCATCTGGTCTTCTACAACCAAAAAGCACTTAAGCAGCATGTTTTCAGAACTTTACACTTCATATCTGACCTGCATGTTCGGTTAAAATCTGGAAAAACAATAAACTTAAGTGGAAATAAGCTCGTATCTGTCCTCGAAGAAAGAAATAAAAAAGAATGATGTGAATGCGTCAGATGACAGTAACTGTTAGTTAGCTGACGACTTTAATTTTTGTGTTGTGAAATGAAATTAAAGTTGCATTAAAACTCCATCAGGTAAAATCCTACGTTATGTAGCCAGAAGCCTTTAACAAGATACCACCATGTTTATCTCACCCTTTTAATTTATCAGTTTAGTTAAAGATTTTGCTACCTGGTTTAATTAATCCTCAGTTTTAATCTTGCTTACAATCAATTACAAAGGACATTAAAAATAATCCAAAACAGAAGCACCAGACCAGGTTTTGTTACTTTGACTTTTGTCAAATAAACTTTATTTAACATACAATAAAGGAATGAACATAACTGTGTGTTCTCCTTGCAGATCATGGGTTCAGTCTTTTAGCTCTTGTAAGTTGCATGTGTGTGTGATTTTGCAAAGCCAGCATGACCTGCCTGCACCTGGCAGCATGTGACGTTTTAAAGTTCACTGATACTTCCACACTTAAGTTGCTCTCAAATGTTTAAGACTTTATAAACAGATGAGACCACACATTGAGATAAACTGAATAAAATTACACACTGACCTTTTTGTCTCACTGTGTGAACTTCAATCGATCAAACCAGAAATAGAAATACCACATTTATTTTTATGCTAAATGCCACAGAAATGTGTATCTTAATCTTTTTGTCAATAAGCTTTGCTAACAATTTACACCTGCAGTCATCCACTGCACCTCATGTTTCAGTGATTTTTGCTGTTTCATGCATCAAAATGCCATCAGTTAATTCTTTCATGCAGCAATATTTGGACTGAAACATATTCTGATTACAATTAGCTCAATTTTGAAAAGGTACCATGTTATCCCAGTCCTGTCCTCATCATCAGCCCTGACAAAAGTTGATCAGCGCTGCCTGGAAGATGAGATGCTCTGTGGCTTTCTGCTGAAAAAATCACTGAGAATCACACTGTCACAACTAAGTGTTAAACATGTCAAAAAGTTTGGTAAGCATGCGTAGCACCATGAACATCTGGGGCTTTGTTTAGGAACTTGACAGTCTGAAGGTATGACACATGACCCAAACTTTTTTTCTTTTTCAGATCACAGAGAGAACCAACTCCCTGAACCGTTTGCTAAAGAAAAGGTAACTCTGTTCTCAGTCTTTTTTTTTTTATGAGAAAAGAAGTTATTATTTTTGAAATATTTCATCAAAATTGTTGATGAAATATTTTAAGTATTTGAAGATTCTATTCAAAGTAAAATAGAATATGACTGCTAGACGCTTGTTCTGTCCACGGTGTCCAAAGTGTGGCTGGTGGGCCGTTTGTGGTCGTCACAATGATGTTTTGCAATACACAGTCACCATTCAAGAAATTTGGTCAAACTCAAAGGCAAATCGATGCAGATACGTTACTTTTTAAAGATTTTGTGGTTGTCATTTTCACTAACTTGGATCTTTTAGAGTAAAATAAGTTAAATTAACCTTTAATCCAACTATTTCAATGACCATATTTTATTTCCTTTGATTTTAACAATCATAGTAAATAAGACCAATAAGAACTTCCAACAAGTAGTCTTTATTGCACACATTCAGATAACTTCCCTAATGAACAAAGAGTTCTTCCTTCTGACAAAGGCTAAAAATATGACACCAAAAAAATACTAACCCCTAAAAGTGTGAACCTTTCCTTAATGAACAGCCCTTTAAATCCTCTGGATCTGAAAGGATTTACAGATTCACCCTCCTAACTAAACTCTGACAACATTACACTGTTAATGTGATGTGTGTTTCATTCATTGTTGAGGACTTTAAATAAAATATACAAGAAATGTTTTGTGTTTTTAATCTGCAAAGTATTTCAATTTGTGGGCTTTCATTACTTTCAGGTTGTTGATTTTGGCTTGAATACTAAGAGGTTTGGACATCACAAGTTAAAGCAGCCAATGAACAAAGATTGCTGCCCTAAGCTAGTCTATAAAGCTGATATTTAGCCTGCTGATATTTCTCAAAGAGGCAGCTTTTGAAACCATCCCATGTTGAAGAGACAAAATTTTCCACCTTGAATTGTTTTCAGAATTAACATTAGTAGCCCTGGTCTGAAAAAAGGTGTAAGTTGGAAGAACTTTGAAATCACTTTAAATCTACTTTTGTATAAAATGCTTTTATTAATCATTATGCCTAAATTTGAATGGCTTATTCTTCAGTTGTTTTTCCTAACTGCTCTAGAGCTGTTAGGACTGCTAACAGCTGTCTTAGTTACTTGATGTTAAGACAGACATGGCAACACAAGGAAGAAGGTCAAAGGAGACCCCCAACAACACACATTTTTCAGGATATAATACTCCTAGATTGTGATTCGTAGCTCTGGTTAATGGAGTCCAGATGTCAGGGACTGTCTTCTCTCCAGTAGTGGGTGAGGGACGACGGCTCCATGCAGTCTGCAGAACAAAATGATCAATTCTGAGGAACTTTCAAGACAAGGAATCTCTCTATCAGGATGTATAAGATCATTTAACTTCCTTGTTGATAGCTTTTGAGAAGTCACGCTTCATATTTTCTAAAGAAGAATAACTCAATAACATTTCTATTGAGCGAATCCAGTCCTTTATGAAAATATGGTACTTAAACTCCTTTGCTTGAGGCAGACCCTTTACCCAGAGTGGATGGTCCAATGATGGAGAGATTCCATTGGGATTCCCTGACTGTCAGTTGGTACAAAAAAAAAAAAAAAAACATTTGAGGATGCCTTCAGGAAATGTATGGAAATATCTGACCTACAAAGGAAAACAGCAATTGCTTAGTCTTGACTATCTGTTTTTGATTAAGAAAAAAAAGGTTTAGTCTCTGGAAGCTCTAAAATGACATATCATGACAGCTAAGTGAAAAGTTGCACACAGGCAGTTATCTGTCTTATCTAGTTAATCGTTTGTGGCTTTCATTTTAACAGACGTCAGTGTCTTGTGTCTAATTTAGCAACAGTTTCAAGAAAACTCAGCCTCCCTTCCTCTTGACCAGGATCGATGATAAGATGGAGCAGTACACTCACGCTGTGGAGGTCAGCATCCCACAGACATTTCCAGCATTGAACAAAAGTGCATGTTTATGTTTTTCAGTAATGTTGGATAGTAATCAGTAATGTTCAGTAATATAGAATATTATTTGATATATTATCTACACACCAGCTCATTTTGATACAGTGATATATACACATTGAAAGGGCCAAACATTAAAAAATAAGGCAGCAGATATATTTCAAACTAGATAGGTGTTATTGATCATATCCTTAAAAACATGTAAAAGTGTTTACTACATGATAACTGAACCACTTCAGTATATCAATACACTATATATGAGATTTTGTAAACATACTCAGGTTATGTAAATGCTGAAAACACAAATTTTCCTCTCAGAAAACCTCCCAGGAGCCTCGGGCACTAAAGGTGTCGCTCTCTGACCTTCCCAATTCCCCAGAGGTCGTTGCCTCCAAGAAAAATCTGTCTGAGGCTGGAGAGGCCTGGAGCCCATACAAAGGAGCAACATGCAAGGTGACAAACACACACAGATTGTTGCTGACATATGGCATATATATATGTAGAATGATCATAGACCAGGTTTTACCGACCTCTAACTGGCACTATGTAGACTTTACTCACTCTGACACCTTTTGATATCTCATTGAAAGAAGCTTAAACTGTGAGAACAATGTGATGAAATTATGTAGCAATTTTGAGACTGCAACTTTTTTAAAACCTTTTTATTTCTTGATTCTCTGCCTAGAGGCTGAGAAGTTGACTATTTGTATGCAGACTAAGAAAAGTTAGATGATATTTACTTTATATGGCACCAAAATAATTCATATGTTCCGAGGTACAAAACAGATTGTTCCAACTCACATCAGATATGTAGGATTTAAATTGAATTAAAACGATCCGATATTCAGCCACATTTCTTTGCTAAAAATAGAAAAAAATGTTCTGTAATGAATGACATCAATGATATGAATTTGTATGATAAATTGATTGTATCATCAATCAATCAATCAAACTTTATTTGTATAGCACATTTCAGCAGCAAGGCATTTCAAAGTGCTTTACATCAAATCAAACACAAAAACACAATGCAACATAGAATCAACAATAAAAACACAACATAGTCAGATTCCGTCAATAAATTTGCAATTGATTACGTTTCGAATACAACTCTAAACAAGTGGGTTTTTAGTTGAGATTTAAAGGAAGTCAGTGTTTCAGCTGTTTTACAGTTTTCTGGAAGTTTGTTCCAGATTTTTGGTGCATAGATGCTATTGTATATATGTAAGATTACTTTAAAATGATTTGCTAAATCGAAAATATATAACAGTTTTACTCATCTCCACTGATCACCTCAATCCTGTATCAGATTAAAGAATTAGGAAATAATAAAATCACATTTTTGCTCCCTCATTTTCTTTTGTGTAGCTAAAACAATGAAATGGTTGTAAAACTGAAGTCCATGTTGTCTTTTCTCTACTTTCTGAATCAGGACACTGGCAGTCTGAAAGTGGGCGTGGCCAGCCTGATCACACACTGGGTGAAAAGCCCCTCAGAGCCCAGCAGTAAACAGTCACCATGCCGACCGTCTGTAAGTTCACTTTGAATCTACTGAATTTGTTCTCTTACATCAAATAAAGAAAAAACATTTTTATAAACATAATATCTGGTTTCTAAGCAGGAGTTCATAGTTGTGCAGTGACATCTTATTCTGAGTGTAACATCTGATTTGTCAGTGATGTGTTAATTCTTATGTTCATCATAATGTCTTCTGTCACTGTCTTTGGCTGTTCGACATTAAGTGCCGTTTATTTATTCACTTTTAATCTTTTCTTGCCTGTGTTTTGCATTTTTCTCTTTTTTTACACTCTATTTTCTCAAGCAAGATTAATATAAAACTCTTCTTTGGCTTGTCCCTTCCCTCTATGGCACAACAAGATGACTAGAGCAGCTAGAGCAGCTAGAGCAGCTAGAGCAGCTAGAGCAGCTAGAGCAGCTAGAGCAGCTAGAGCAGCTAGAGCAGCTAGAGCAGCTAGAGCAGCTAGAGCAGCTAGAGCAGCTAGAGCAGCTAGAGCAGCTAGAGCAGCTAGAGCAGCTAGAGCAGCTAGAGCAGCTAGAGCAGCTAGTGCAAAAGTCTCTACATGAGAGCATGCCATCAACAGCATGCAAGAAGTTAAACAAATTCATAAACCGGAAATAAAGCTTGGGCGTATTAGAGCTTACATTCTCGTCAAGAACTGGATGATGCAACACTCTAGATCTGATAATTATTTGGCACGCTTTATTGGGACAATAAAGCAGGATTAGCTGCTGCCAGGCTGCACCCTTCACTGAGGTAAGACCAGGAGGAGGTGTCTGTGTTTTTACACTGAGCAATGACAAGTAAAACTGAATTGTCCACTGGTTTTGGAGTGGCTATTGCTTATGTGTAATAACAACTCCAACTAAAGGAGACTCCACTTGGCATTCATGTATCTCTTTGATAGAGAAATCGGACATCTTGGATTCGATGCAACATCATCCACACTAGCAGGCTAGTTTTATCAAATTTTTGTATGAAGAATGAAAGACTGACTGTCACGTAACTAGCTGCTGAAGAGGAATCTCAAACTATATGATTTGTGTGTATGACAAGTCACTTAACACGAAACATTAACTAAATTAACCAACGCAAAACAGTGACAAGTGACATTCATTTCATTTGAATGACTCAAACTGTTATGATTATGAGTTCCACCAGATGCTGGAAGTAACACAGCAATTTATTGTTTGTCTACTGTTAATAAGAGGAGGTGGTGGATGAAATAAACAAAAATGAAAGACAGTCAGCATATTGCTGTTTCTTATCTTTTTATTGTTGGTCAGGTAATCATGTCTGGTTGGTTGGTCAATTCAAACAAACTGACTTCAAAATTTCTAAATAAATAAATAATTAAATACTTGTTGACTAGAGTTGAGTTCTTTTCTCTCACACACTCAAGTGACACTCGATGCCGATGGATGGACTTTCTGAGACTTCCAGTAGCAATTATCTGATTACTGTATTTATTAAAGTCGGGATTATAAAGGAGTGTATGTAATTTGATCTGAATCTGTCCATATGATTGAATTTGACTTGAATCCGGTTTATGGACAAACAAATTCTTACTGCTCTGTGAGCATGTTTTCACCTTAGAATTCTAACAGTTCTCTTCTGCTTCTGGATGTGTTTTCCAGGATGTGAGGTCTGGAGGCGTGCTGCAAAAGAAGAACATGTGGGAAATATTTGGAGACCCGTCAGGGAGGACTGAACCGAAAGCAAAGGTTTGTAGCAACTGTTTTTCTTCTCCTTCAAAATAACAGCTTGACCATGGCAGTAAGTCTCTTCATGTCAGAATTACGCAGCATTGTTACAGTGATGCTAAGTACATCTTTAAATTCAAGAATCTTCTGTATCTTTCCTTGAGTTCTGTATGTATGTAGAAGTAAATATGTAGGTTAATGTGTGTGTTTCTTGTGTGATTTTTGTACATATGAGGAAAAGGTTGAAATATTTTTCCAAAATAGTGAAATGTTAGGACTTCATGAATTGTAAGATTTTGCTTATAGTTTTATCTTGGTTAGATAAAAGTTATTCACAAAGCACCGTAGGACAAAATGTTAGCAGCAGTGAGGAAAGGAGAGACGTTCTCTGATTAATGGATTGAACTGTGCTAACAGCAGGCACTGCATGTTGATGCTGTGTGGCAAATAATTCAATATTGCATAGTTTCATCATGGCATTTCATTAAGCCAGTCTGGACTGTATGATTGTTAATTTATATCAACTGATTATGTTTTTTGTGCCTTTTTAGTTTTGTGCATTAACCAGTCACAGTCAAAATTAAACCTTATTGGTTCATTTCAGAAAGACAAGCAGTAAATGCTACCTGGCCATAATATTTAAACATTTTTCAATCTTTGGTAATTTAAGAATTTTTTGTTGCCAACACTGCTCACCAGTGGGTGGCGGTAATGCTCCTTTAAGTTTTTTGCCAACGCCTGTTGAACAGAAGTTGAAGAACAGCCAATCAGAGTCCCTAGAAGACTGCATCACCCCTGGCAACAGGATCAATCACACCTCCTCATTCAGACAGGAGTTTTCTGTCATCTCCTCGCTCAGAGTGGCTCTCAGCAGCTGAATCACTCTGATGTCTATTGGCCATGTAGGGAAAACCTAAACCCTACAGGTCAAAGGGTAAATCTGAACAACAATCAGAGGGATTTTAACATAAATAAACTCATTTCTGTCTCATCTCTCCACAGCCAACACCACATGGGAAAAAACATAAATTTATTGTCACTGGTCATGGAAAATATGAGAAGATCTCTGTAGATGAATGTGGAGACCTCAGCCAAAGTGCAGGTAGGACCTTCATCACAAATAGAACAACACAACAAACATAAATAGAGTAGTAATGAGGAGCTTTATTTTTTGTTTCTGTGTGCATCCTAATCTATTAGAATTTAAGACTTAGTGGCGATGAAACATTATTTCAAGGTGCCATTTAGTACATAGATGGTTATTTTTTACACTGTAAAAGCTAAACATGTCGGACAGTTTGGGTTTGACTTCTAAATCAAATTTTTTTCCTTAAAAAAGAAGATGAAACTTGGCTTTTTTTGATGAAAATCTTCATTTTGAAAGTAATTAGACTTTATTATCTAGTCTATTAGATAAAATGGAGTTCTTTGATAAGTAGACTTTTGTCCACCCCCAAAAATGGTGTTGATCAAGGGGATCAACACCATGATCCCTTTTCAACACCATGATTCTTTTTCTTTTTTTCTGTTAAAAAAAAGAAAAAGAAATTCAACAACTACAGCCAAGAAGCGCAGCGCTTTCTACCATCCCACCATCCCTTACCATCTAACTAACAATCTGTGCAGCACTTCGTCTGCATTTCATTTATTTTCTCTTACAACTTTGACAACTCACAAAAAAGTACTTTATTCTATATTTTCTTTACATTATTATTACTTTTTTTACCTCTAAAACGCTGTCCATCTAACCTACAGTCACTTCTGGAGAGCTGTTTACGGTGTCTGTCTAATGTTCCAAATAAAAATCACAGTGATATAACAAAGTGATTTGTTTATTACTCATGCCAAATTTATAATTATTGAGGTTTATTAGGAGTGCATGATGTACTAGTGCCTTAATCAGTGATTCCCTTTCATCATGTTGTTTTTGAGGGCCGTTAATAGAACACATTAAACATTGCTGCTAATATAAACTTTCCTGCTTTTCTCTTGTTTCACTGAAGTGAGTGTTTCCAAAGAAAAGAGGGAAAACATGTATACACTCTACATAAGCATTCATCATTTACTCAGAGGTGTTCTGTCGTGGAAAATAATACAATTTGGTAAAAAAATAAAAAATTAAAACCTTGCGTTTTTTTTATTTGATTATGAATTAACATATAGGTTAACATTTCTTGATAAATATAAAAATACTGGAAGATTGTACACAAGCAACAACCATGTACATACTCAGTGGCTTAGCAGCATCTCTAGTAAAAGTGTAATGAAAGAAGCAAATGGAAATTGTCAGATTAGATAAAAATTTTAATGCGTTGTGATGTCTGGAGACATTTAAGACAAGTCATCTCATTTTTGCTTACAAATAAAAATAAAACCTCTAACACCTGTTAAGCTACCGTTATACTATAATGCATTTGTCAAGTATAAAGTTGGGGTTTAGTTTCCTTCAGCAGTGTTTAGAAGTTTTATGTTAACAGATAAATTAACTTAGAGAACAGGTTTAGCCATGGTTTAATGTGGACATTTCACATCAGGCATAGTTTAAGAAGCAGCAAACCCTCTGGCCTTCCTGTTAAAGTCTTTTGGTTCATCTTCTTTACCTTTTCGCCCAATCAGACCCATTTCAAACACAACAGAGATTTTTGACACTGGTCTTGAGGCTGCTTCTCTCAGCTTCTTAGCATCAAATCTGGGGCTGAAAAGCAACACCGGTAGTCTAAACGCAAATGAAGGGACCTCCGTCTGCTCATTGCTTTTCTCATTTTTTTCATCTTCACTTTTGTTTAGCTCAATCTGATGCATGATGTTCTCTTTGGAGGAGAACATCTGGAAGAGGACAGCGTCCCACATCTTAGTTGCTTTTGGAGTGTCTGTGTCTTTGGGTGTAGCTAGCTTCTCATCCTGACCACTTGGATTCTCTTCTAGCCTCATCTCTTCACTCTGGTCCTGCCCTGGGATCTCAGCTTGAAAACCTGTCACTGGGAATTTTGGTTCCTCCTGTTCCACCACCATGTGTTTCTTTAGTCGCGACCACCCACTCGCTTTGGATTTCATCCCCTTTGATTTTTGCATGACATTAAGAAGAGATGCTGCTGCTGTGGAGGAGTCATTAACGCCCTTTTTGTCAGGTTTATCTGCTGAACATGGTTTTGCGTTGCTTTTATGGCTTTCAGTTGACTTAGTAGAAGGGGCCTCAATAGGCGGAGTAGGTTCAGCAGATTCAGATTTTGAGCTTTCATGCTTAATCTGTGTAACAGGTGTCTTTGGTTCTATTATGACAGATTTGTCAGCTTTCACGTCACATTTTGCTTTCTCCTCATCGGTCTGCACCTTCCCTCTACTCAAAAGCTTTTTTACAACCTTCAGGGAATCTTGGTCACCACTTTTTAGAAAAGAATCTTTTATTTTTGTCTTTGTAGTTACTTTGGTTTTTTCTTTCTGGTTTTCAGAAGGCACAGCCATCGCTTTGGGCATTTCTTGAGTCGCTGTTGCTGCTTGTTTTGCTGTACCTGGACTGGTTGCTGTACATGGGTCTTGTATTGATATTGTTCCTGTTGAGTCAGATGGTGTTGAAACTACAATAACTGGGACTGTGACACTGGAACCAGTCTTTACATGACTCTGGTCCAGTTTTTCCTCACATCTAGTGGTGTCCTGTCTTTCAGGAATTTCAACCGATGATTCTTTCTTTACAATTGCTTCATGACTACTCTGTTTTGAAACTTCTTTTTCAACTTTAACCTCATCTTGTGTTGGTGTCACTGACGTTGTAATGGAAAATGCAGGTGAATATGTTTTGATTCCACTGTAAGCAGCATATTCAGCTGGTGTAAGTCCACGGTAAGCAGACTTTGACTTTTGAGAGTCTGGTGTTTTAGGCCTCTGAGAGACCACGTGTAAAATAGATGATGGTAATGTCTTTTGCTTTTTGTAGCCTGGTGATGTGGTCAAAAGGCGAGAGGCTTCATAAGTTGGAGTTTTTGGCCTTTGATAAGCAGTGGCTACTTGTGTTGAAGACACAGATATAGGAGTTACAGCTCTTTGAGAGCCAGTCACTCTTCTTGTCAGATCAGACTCTGATTTTGACATTGTAATACTTCGTTTTATAGAGTTGTCTGCAGGTGTCACATCAGAGTGGACATCCCCATTTAGTAAAGTTTCAGAAAGCTCTGTTGTCTTCAGATTAAGGGAGGGCAATGAAGTGCTCACAGAAGAAATTGTTTGGGGGGACCTTAACCTCTCTGGATCCACTGTGATTGGCGACACTGCAAACAAAAGAGGATTGGGTCGTGAGATTTCAAAGACTGGGGTTGCGGCTCGGCTGATGTGGTATGCTGGGGTTTTAGGTCGTCTGGACGACAGAAACTCATAAGTTGGTGTTTGAACCCTGACCTCATATGTTGGGGTGGTGGTTTTATGTTCAGCTGTTTGAGTTGGTCTTGTTGTTTCTATGTTTGGAGTTGGAGTGGCTTGTTTGATTTCTGACACTGAAGTGACTCTCTGGGTTTCTAACGTTGGAGTGACTCTTCTTACTTCAGCCTTTGGGGTGGCTCCTTTCACTTCTGATGTTGGAGTCTTTCTACCAGGATCTACATCTAATAAAGGATGCCGCATTGTTGTCGTTGTTGCCTTCCCTCCTCTGATCTCAGATGCTGTGAGCACTTCTTGTTTTGTTTCTGCTAATGTTTTACTTTGAGGTACTATGTGGCCAATAGCAGTTAATCCAGCCGTGTCGTACACTGGAGGTGTCCTGGATGTTTCATAATATGATGTGCTTGCTGTATACATCCTAATCTGAGGCACTTCAAACATTGGCTTTGGTGATTTTGAAGGTTCAGTTGCTTTAAATGTTGGACGTGGACTTTTACATTTTATGAGTGGGGTCAACACAGTAAGAGGCCGAACCACAGGTTGACCCGCTGATACCAGATGTTGAGTTGCACCTGAACTTGTGATTTTTGAATGTGGGATGCCTACATGAGGGGCAGGTCTTAAACCTGCTTGGCTTTCAGTAAATGTTTCCAGTTCAGTTGTTTGTATGCTTACCTCAGGCACAGAGGAATATGGCAGAGATTGCTTTGCTTCTCCTGGAGAGACTAAGACTTTAGAAAACTGATTTGAAGCAGAACTTAATAACGTTTTTGTGACGTGGTGTGAGTACGTGCATGAAGGGGCGGCCACCATGGGAGGCGACATGCTAACTGCTCGATCAAATGCTGCACGCTGCGGGTAAGGGGACGGCACATGTTGATACAATGGCCTGACAGTGAACCGTGGAGGTTGTTGGATGCTGTTGCGTCGAGGGGTTGTCTCTGGTGTTTGAGGGGAAGTTGAGTGGTCGCTGCGCTCCAGGTCAGGGCTTGCTTCATTTACAGGGGAAAGGCTCGACCGGAAAGGTGTAGCAGACTGTGAAGTCTGGGTGGAGGCCTTTTTCTTTGCAGTCCTTTTGAGGAGTTTCTGAAGACGGACATTGTCTTTTCCAGGCTTGGGCAGCAGTGGTGGAGGGTACTGCTGGGAAAACAGGCCCAGCTGGTGGATAGTATCATAAGCAACAGACATGAATGCTTCTGCACCCTATTGAAAAAAAGAGATAAAGCATTCTTAAGACTTTGCCTAAAGTTTCACATTTTTATGTTTTCACATGCAAGTCATTTAAATGGAAGTGTTAACCGCGAAGCAGTTGGTCAGTTGGGACGGCACATTAAACACATTTTCCTTTTTTAATGTCTATAACATCATAATTTCTTTCCTCCTTTACTAACTTAATCCTGAATACTAAAAAGTTGGAAGAGGACAAACTCAGTTTTTCTTTCAAACAGAATTTCTCTTCAAAACAGAAGTTTCACATTTTCAATATCTGATGTTTTTCCTCTGTCCATTTTGTAGGTTTGTGTTACAGTGATTGCTGAGGAAGCATTTCCTATGCTGCCTTCGTGATTTTGCAACACCTGACATGCTGATGCAGGAACTCTACAACAGGAAAGTCTGTATTTTTTCTGATCATCCCTAGAGGAAATGTACATACAGCCCCAAACCCAGGCCCAAAAAAGACAGTTTTTTCAACTGTATGAGTTATGTAATATTTGGCGTCCTTCCACAAGCTTCTCACCAAAGTTTACTAGAATTTTATTTGGATTTTTTTTGTGCAGGAAAAATTTGATTTAGACATTTTTTAAGTAAGTTTTTTACATTATTGTGCTATAAAATAATATGCAAAATTTCTTGGCATTGTAACTTACTTACTTATGCACCACAAATCTGGAACAAACTTCCAAAAAACTGTAAAACAGCTGAAACACTGACTTCCTTTAAATCTCAACTAAAAACCCACTTGTTTAGAGTTGTATTTGAAACGTAATCAATTGCAAATTTATTGACGGAACTTGACTTAATGTTGTGTTTTCATTGTTGATTCTATGTTGCATTGTGTTTTTGTGTTTGATATGATGTAAAGCACTTTGAAATGCCTTGCTGCTGAAATGTGCTATACAAATAAAACTTGATTGATTGATTGATTGATTGATTGATTGATCACATAAAAATCTAAATAGAAAGGGAATTGTGGACCTCCACTATTTACTTCATCCTTGGAAACAATCTCCAGATGCATGTGCATGCCACATTCAAATGTTAAAACAATTATATGTAAGCATAAACAACACAGTAATTTCCAGCTGTCTGATCAAACCAGTGAGAGGGAAGACACTCAGTCAAGAGGGGTTTTCAAACTCACTTATGGTCATTTCTAAATATCTGTCTGATAAAACTAAAATTAAACTGTGTTAGTAAAATTGCCATTATTACAATTTGAAGTAAAAATGGCAAAATCTGCAATCCTGAGAACAACATATCAACTATGTTGTAAGAGGTTAACGCCATGATATATTGTGCATTTTCGTGGGAATGATGATCTTCACAAAAAAAGTTGGCATCACAAGAAAAGAAGAGTACTTTAAACTATTAACGTCTCACCTCCAGACAAGAGCAAGGAAGTTAAACCTGCAAACAAAATAATCTTCGAAGTGAACAGTCACCCAATCATACTAGGTATGTACTGATTACAAAGTGTGTTAAACACATATATGAAAATAGCCATTTAAAACTCCCTCAAACCTATTACCTCCTTTCCACAGCAGGCTTGCTAAAATGCCAGCAAGCTTGTGGAAGGCCCAAAACCAACCCAACTCATACAGTTCAAAATTTTATGTAAAGATGAACATGTAAACGACTGAATTTGAAGAAATTTACAGAATAATCTCTGACTTGTTTTTCTAGCATTTAGAAGTAGTTACTGATGTTAGTAATCCTAATAATCCCAAAACAAATGTTTAGTTTGGTTTAATTTTGGTAAAGGGTGTGTGACTTTTTCAACACCACATGTACAGCTAAACCCAAAATTATTCATACTCCAGATTCACTCAGACATAACATTTATTTCATTCTAACAGAAAGTCTATCTGTTTGTCATGGGGATTAGAACAATCTTCTCTCTAAAGATAATAAAATAATTTAACTGAATTTAACAAAATAAATTAAAAAAAATCAAAACGTATCATGGAAAAAAATTGCATGTTTTCTAATTGCTGACAAAGTTTGTTAAATAATTTTTGGTGATTTGTCTTTGGTCATGTGTTCCAAGCCTTTAACATTGGAATCCCTCTTTGCCATCACCATAATCTGACGGCAAATATTCTCTATTAGATTGAAATCAGGATATTCCCTCTCCATAACTTATATTACGATGTCTTTCTTTTGACTTCGAGTCAAAATTGACATGTTGGTAAAATGAAAAGGTTCATTTAAACTTACAAAGGCAAGAATACTTTTTGGTTTAGCTATAAAAAACTGCTGTTAAGTGTATGTAAGAATCATAAATATTATACAGTGCATAGTTGTGACAATTGTGGTGGACATTTGCTTATTGAAATTTGACTTTGTGATATTTAGCTTAATAGTTATACCTTTGAACACTAATGTATGCTTTAGTTGATACATTTCAGTTTTAAATGTTTTAATAACACTTTACACAATAACTGCTATCTTCCCATGGTAAAAAGATTTATTAAAATGCTTTTTTTTTGTTCAAGGAGAGAATTCATGTGTACTGTACCCAACATCCTGTAAATAAAATGCCAACATAGACCTCCAGTCAGAACTTTGAACATGTCCCGGGGAGGTGGGGGACATGGAGTCTGAGTGGACCGTGTTTCGTGCCTCCATTGTCGAGGTGGCCTGTCGGAGCTCTGGCCACAAGTTTATCAGTGCCTGTCACGGCGGCAACCCTCGAACCCGTTGGTGGACACCTTCGGTGAGGGATGCCGTCAGGCTGAAGAAGGAGTCCTATCAGGCCTTTTTGGCCTGTGGGACTCCGGAAGCAGCTGATGGTTACCGGCAGGTGAAGCGGCATGCGGCTCGGGTGGTTGCTGAGGCAAAAACGTGGCCGTGCCAGGAGATTGGAGAGGCCATGGAGAAAGACTTCCGTACGGTTTCGAAGCGATTCTGGTCCACAATCCGGAGTCTCAGGAGGGGGAAGCAGTACAGCACCAACACTGTCTACAGTGGGGATGGTGTGCTGCTGACCTCAACTCAGGATGTTGTGGGCCGGTGGGCAGAATACTTCGAAGACGTCCTCAATCCCACCAACATGCCTTCCATTGTGGAAGCTGAGCCCGGGGACTCTGGGTTGGGCTCTCCAATCTCTCGGGTGGAGGTAGCCGAGGTGGTCAAAAAGCTCCTTGGTAGCAGGGATCTGGGGGTGGATGAAATCTGCCCGGAGTTCCTTAAGGCTCTGGATGTTGTAGGGTTGTGTTGGCTGACGCGACTCTACAATATGACATGGATATCGAGGGCAGTTCCCCTGGATTGGCAGAATGGGGTGGTGGTCCCTGTGTTCAAAAAGGGGGACCGGAGGTTGTGCTCCAATTACAGAGGGGTCACACTCTTAAGCCTCCCTGGCAAGGTCTATTCGGGGGTACCGGAGAGGAGGGTCCGTCGGATTGTTGAACCTCGGATTCAGGAAGAGCAGTGTGGTTTTCATCCTGGTTGTGGAACACTGGATCAGCTCTACACCCTCAGTAGGGTCCTAGAGGGTCCCAACCAGTCTACATGTTTTATGTGGACTTGGAGAAGGTTTGACAGTGTCCCTCGGGGAGGCCTGTGGGGAGTTCTCCAGGAGTATGGGGTACCGGGCTCCTTGATACGGGCGTTCAGGTCCCTGTATGATCGGTGTCAGAGTCTGTTCCGCATTGCCGGCAGTAAGTCGGGCTCGTTTCCGGTGAGAGTTGGACTCCGCCAGGGCTGCCCTTTGTCACCAATTCTGTCTATTACTTTTATGGACAGAATTTCTAGGCACAGCCAAGGTGTTGAGGGGATCCGTTTTGGTGGCCTTAGGATTGCATCTCTGCTTTTTGCGGATGATGTGGTCCTTTTGGCTTCATCTGGATGTGATCTGCAGCTCTCGCTGGAGCGGTTCGCAGCTGAGTGTGAAGCGACTGGGATGTCGATCAGTGCCTCCAAATCTGAGGCCATGGTCTTGAGCTGGAAAAGGGTAGAGCTCCTTCTCTGGGTCGGGAGGGGGGTGTCCTGTCCCAAGTGGAGAAGTTCAAGTATCTAGGGATCTTGTTCACGAATGAGGGAAGAAGGGAGCGGGAGATCAACAGGCGGATTGGTGCAGCGTCTGCCGTCAAGCGGGCGCTGTACCGGTCTGTCATGGTGAAGAGAGAGCTACGTTCCCAGCCTCATCTATGGTCATGAGCTTTGGGTCATGACCGAAAGAATAAGATTGCGGATACAAGCGGCCAAAATGGGTTTTCTCTGTAGGGTGTCTGGGCTCTCCCTTAGAGATAGGGTGAGAAGCTCAGTCATTCGGGAGATACTCAGAGTAGAGCCGCTGCTCCTTCATGTCAAGAGGGGCCAGTTGAGGTGGCTCAGACATCTGGTCAGGATGCCTCCCTGGTGAGGTGTTCCGGGCATGTCCCACTGGGAGGAGACCCCGACGAAGTCCCAGGACACACTGGAGGGACTATGTCTCTCGGCTGGCCTGGGAACGCCTTGGGATTCTTCCAGGAGAGCTGGAAGAAGTGGCTGGGGAGAGGGAAGTCTGGGCCTCCCTTCTGAAGCTACTACCCGACCCCGGATAAGCGGAAGAAGATGGATGGATGGATGGATGGACCACCAGTTATCTCAAACTCTGTCCAGTAATCAATGCAAAATCCACAAATTAGCAAAATCTGTGTTTTTGAGAAGAAATTGAATGATATTATGCATTATCCCCTCAAAGAAAAAGGCTTAAAACATAAGCCCACAAAAGTAGAGTATTTAAGCTTATTTAAGTACTAGCATGCAATGGTGATTTCTTCATTTCAAACAATGTATTGAAACAAAACACCAGCGGTGGGTATGTTTCAACAAAACATGTCAAAGTCTTAATAACAATTATAGCTTGAAGTGCTGTTCATAATTATTGCGGCATGGCCCTTCTTCATGAAGGACGGCCCTCAGGACATTGAGCTTCCGTTGTCCAGTACTACAAGCCACTACATGGCGACTCAGCTGATCACACAAGGCTTCTGTAGGATTCAAGACTGTAAAATGTCCAAGTTCTCCATTGAAGTACCCCAGTGTCCAGCAATTACTCTCTCGTGATGTGACCTTGAGGATTCTCATCTATGATGATGACATTGTTCTTCATACAGGGACAGCATGACTGAATTAATGATGTTACTCAAGTCGTATGGGTCGTGTTGGGGAGTCCTGGCTCAGCTGATAGAGTCCACACACCCTGTGCAGAAGCTAACTGACCTGACATTTGGGTGATTCTGAGTTCATCTAAATTTGCTCAGAGTTGAGTGGCATTAATCATCCAGTTCCCAGGGGCAGGACCTTTGACCACATCCCGTGGTCCTTTGACCACATCCTGTGTGGGATGTGGCCAAAGGTCAAAGGATGTCCACTTCTATGCCTTCTATGGCTTTCTCCGACTTTTCCAGTCTTTCTGTATGTTGTATGTTTCTGTTGCAGCCTACTGGTGACACTCTAAACTCAGCGTCCAATTCTGTCAGATAACATCCTCGACTTTCACAATGCCAAGTTACTGTGGATCAGTTCTTAAGTGTTGTCCTGCTCTCAAGATGTTAAAATGTGAACCGCACAATGAAGAAGAGTGGACTCCTGATTTTCCTGCATTCATTAAAAACTAGAGAGCCTCAGTACAGAGTTAAAAAATTTATATTTGATGTTAAATCAGAATTTTATGATGCAGTTTTGATTGATTGTTGCAGGTGCAGCTTCCTCCATGAACAATGTCTCTGTCACAAGAGTTCAATCACCTGCTGGAAAGCAAATCTACAGGTGCATAGTGTCTGTATATTTCAATTGTTCTAGCAGTTGGTTCCATCTTGTAATAAATATTTTTTTTATTGCAAGAGTCAAGGGCATCAAGACACCTGCAATACAAACTAGACCAAAAATACTTGGCATGTTTTTGTTTTTTTGCAGTGTCCAGTGTTCAATGCAAGGCTCAGTGAACTGTATTGATAATTCCAAGATCAATGTCATTTAAAGTTCTTCATCATCATCATCATCATCATCACTGCTGCTGCAATCCCAAGAGGCAAAGCTCGTAGATCCCTGAGCTCCGGTTCCATTGTAATAAATGGGACGTAATATTGGACTGTGACTAACTGCCCATCAGGTGTTTGCTTTTTATTTATAACATGCTGAAAGTGGACGCTCATTATACCTTGTGATCTCACGTCCCACTGACACTAGATAATATCTTTGACATGTGACATCACCGAGGAAAACATGAGGGCCAATTAGGCATGAATGCCCCATGAGTATGCAGCTTTGGTACATGGGAGCCATTATTTTAGGCCTAAGAAATAACACTCTGTATGTGTCACACTGCCAGAACATTGTGTCACCAGGCTTAACTCTGATTTACCAGATCAGGTTATTAGAAAACCATCCGGGCAGTTTAAGGTTCTGGCATAATTAAGTTCAGTGTTTGTTAGCCTTATCTCACTATGTGTCACCCCTGTGATTTAGAGGCACAACCTGGTAAATGTTTAGAACTCTCCTAGCTCCTCCCTTCTACACTTAGCCGCCAGCCTGACACATGAGATACTCATTCCTCCTTTTAAGGCTCTGCTAGTGTTGGCATTTGTAGTTCTTTTAGGATGCAGGTTCAAAAGAGGAAAGTCTAATAATAGCTGTGCCACAAAAAACTCAAACAGAAATGACCTGCTTATGCATGTGAATACAAGCTACAGAGTTAATGTCAAGCAATAAGTTTGGACGTAAATGAAAACAACTTACCAGGCAAAGAACTTATTGGTGGAGTTTAAAGCGCTCCAGGCAGGTTTCCCCTGGCAGGACAGGACAGTGTTTTCATTAATGGTAAAATATTAAGTGAGCATTTATTAGAGCTGTTCAATTAAAATTACACGTGAATGCTAGATGAGCAGATGAGCAATGGTAAAATGTGTGTTAAAGCCACGGGGGGTTGAAACATTGAAATCGTAACCCTGTCAGTGCTTCAGCTTTGCAGAGGACAAAAAAAGTTAACCTTCCACACACATAAGGTCTCAGTGTGTATCCAACAGCAGCTGCCTCCGTAACATAACACTTTTCCTCTGGTCTGGAAAATAAAAGGTGTAATTGAAGGGAATTGTTACCTGTAGGACTGCTGCTTGGGGGTGGCCGGCCAGCTGCTGCCTGCTTGTCCCAGCCTGGAGTGTCAGAACGGCAGGTTCATGTTGAGACCAACTCGACCCCCCTTCCTACAAATGGAAGGAAGGCCATGGCATTCCAAAAATAAACCCTGAGGGCTGTGGGTTGCTCAGAAGCTGCAGCAACATTGTGACCCCAGAGAAAGTTGAGGTGAGATGTAGCTGACAGGCCAACACCCAGATTTTACAAACAGAGAGCTCTGAGTGAGCTTTGACGGCCACCTAGAGGTCGTTGAGAAGATAAAAAAAATGTAAAAACAAATGCTGCAGAGGTTCTTTCAGCTGGGCCATTTTCCAAAAGAAATTATCTCAAGGAATATTACAGCAGCAATGTTGTCAGGCTCTTCCAGTTCATTCAATTCCAGTTTCGTCCAACACTAATCAGTCTAACTCAGTCAGAGTGCTATTCTTTGAAAGGGAGAATTTGGAATAACATCTGTTTTCCCAAAAACTATATCTCAATATTTTAGTTTCCTCAAGGACAGCAAAAAAATGAATTATACAATTGCAGAAAAATTTTAATTAAACTTATCTATCATCAGCATTGATGATAGATAAGCAATGATGATAGCAATGTTGTCTCAAGGCACAATTAATCAAGGATCTTGATTTGGAAAGGAGAAAGGAGAGAAACAGAGGGCAAATGATCATAAGCGTAAATTCGGATACTAATTTGACACTGCATTATAACATCGCTAACCCGACGCTGTGTGAGGCAGGGTCGGGTTTTATGATAATTTAATCACAACTGGCTACAATACAACATTCAAATTATGGTAATAGCAATGATGCTGATGAATGTCTATATTTTCCTGGCCTTTATGCAACTTACGATTGCTTACAGTGGATTTGACACACTGCACTTCTGGTAGTGAAGTATAGTGCATACATAGGAGTGTATGTTTTTTTTGTTTGTTTTTTTTAACTATATAAGCCACTTTCTGTATCTGCCATTTTTGTGTTTAAACACTTCCTGTACTATTAGGAATATTGTCTTCTTCTGAGGTTAGTAAAGTAAAAAAGCCTGTGACTGATAAAATAATCTAAGGCTGACCTGTTATGAGTCACATCGCCTGCCCAATCCTGGTTCTGATCGCTATCTTAATAAACAAGTGATGGGACTTGTTTGGTGAATAGAACTTATTATGACATCTATTTGGTTATTTTGTTCAATTATTATTATTTTTTATTATTTACTAATTATATACCCAGTAATTAAATCACTGCTAATAAACATGGTATTTCTTGAGATCTTATCACCAAATTCAATGCCTGAAATCCCCAAAATGTCAAATAAAGCGGCAAAAATTCTCAAATCGTTCTTTTTATGTGATGTTTATGTAAAAAGGGATTAAAAAAGTGAGCATTTTTTATTGTGGCAGATGGGTCAATGGACATTGCTACCTAAAACTTTTATTTTTTTTCTTAGAAGAAACACGAATCCTATAAATAGCTTAGGTGTTTTTGTGAACATTTTGTTGATTCACTTTACATAGAGAGGATTTTCACAGCGCTGAACCTCCTGGGTTGCCACCCAGGCCGGACCTTTTCCCCTCCCCAATGTAAAAGGCTCTAGATACCCCACTAGGTGACAGATGTGGTAACTAAGCGAACCTAGAACTAAAATAAGCAGAGTGTCACTGTGTGCTGGAGCTATGTCCAGTCACATGTTGGGGAGCAGAAGAGCAGCTCCCAGCTGACTGAGTGGATCAGCAGCCCAGAACTAGGCAGAAGCTGCAAACAGGTCTGACTGAGCCGCAGATTTCAGATAATCTCCAGGCACGCAGAAAGGAAAAGGAAAGGTTTTACTTTAGTCTGGGAGCTGGTTCCACAGGGGACAACTCTGAGAATTAAAGGATCTGCCTCACATTCTACATTTTGAAAGTCTAGGAGTAAATCTGCAGTCTGAGAGCAAAGTGTTCTGTTAGGAACATATGAACCGATGTCTGATGGAGTTGATTATTAAGGGCTTTACATGAGAGAAGGGGAAACTTAACTTCTGTTCTGGATTTAACAGGGAGCCAATAAAGGCAAGCTAAAATAAAAGAAATATGATCTCTCTTTTTAATTGTAATCAGAACCTTTGCTGAAGCATTTTGTACAGAGCTCTCGAGGGGACATGTGGAAAAAAAATATTTTGAGTTCCCTCGCAAAACTTTTGTTTCCACTCGCAATAATACTGATCAGTTCATGCAGCGTAATTGAATACTGTAAGCCTTTCTCACAGTGCCCATCATACTCTCTCTTTCTCACAGTGCCCATCATACTCTCTGCCTTAATATAAGGCTTTCTTGGGGGTTTTCCATGTATGTTAATATCTCGTTGTGAAATATCTAAAGTTTTATATATTTTTCTTAAGGATAGAAATGCACCACAAACCTATGATATAAACAGAAATTGTACGAAAGAAAGAAAAAGCACATCCAAACTATTAGGAATAATTCTGAGTTGTTATCACAGGGTAATGAGTCACCTGATTTTTGATTGTCTCTTTTGTGTCTGAATGGTTTAAAGGGCACATCTCACACTTTTCACGTTCAGTTCCATCTCAACCTTAACAGACATAAACATGCAGTGAATAAATTGATTTTCAATCAGTTTTTTGTGCCAAAGAGTTAAAAATAATTAACACGTTTTATTATTATAAAACACGGCAAACTAGTGAAGGTAGAGGGCCACACTGGGTCTGACGCGTGTGTCAATGATTTCCAGGCCTTGTCTTTCTTCTGTCACAATTATCGATTTATTCCATTTTGATTATCATGCTTCAAAACTTTGCGAGGACTGACCACCTTCATCATAAACACAAAGCCACCACACCTGTAACCTTCCAAGTCATTATGTCACTAAGTATGAATTATTCATACTTAGTGACAGTCACACCCACATCAACACACCCACCACCCAAGTGTCAAAGCCTCGTGCTTCTGTCATATCAACAATTACTTATTTCATTACAATAATTACTTATTTCACAGAGCCTCAGTGAAAATGTTTTTATTATTATTAACTCTTTGGTGCAAAAAACTGATTGAACCTCTTTTTACATCAACCGTAATGTGTTGTTTCCATTAAGACTGAGATGAGAACTGCCCTTTAAACAATTTAGACCGGCACAATAGAGATACAATCAAAACTGTCAGATGATTTATTACCCCGCGATAATAACTCAGAAATAGTCCAAATAGTTTGGACGTATTTTTATTCCTTTCCTACTTAGAGAAAGTTTCTGTTTCTATCATAGGTTTGTGGTGCATTTCTACGACAAAAAATATATAAAACTTCAGATATTCAACAATGAGATATTGACATACATGGAAAAACCCTACATAACCTTGTGTTAAGGCAGAAAGTGGCGGCCCTGTAAAAAAGGCTTACTGCTAGAGAATGCAAAACCTTTTGTGAGGGAACGCCATAGAAAGTGTTTTCCCCATGTCCCCTCGAGGGCTGACGGGTTTTAATTGTATCTTATAAACTTTCTGACAGTAAAGAATTACAGCAGCCCAGCTTTGAAGTAACAAATGCATGAAGACGTTTTTTAGCATCAATTCTAGACAGGATGTTTACAGTTTTTATTTTCTAATCTTTTTTTTTTTCTCCCCTCCAGCGGGTCTTTTTGTGGGCTCTAGTGTCCCTTATATGACAGTAGGCTGACAGGAAAGGGGGAGAGACAGGGGGGAAGATATGCGGCAAATGTCGCTGGGTCCAGGAATCAAACCCGCGACGGCCGCGTCGAGGACTCAAGGCCTCCAAATGTGGGTCGCGCTATCCCCTACGCCACCACAGCACGCCCGAAGGATGTTTACAGTTTTCTTGAGATTCTGTTGATCAACTGTGTCTAAAGCAACAAAAACAGATATAACTTCATTATCTGAGGCCAAGAGAATATTATTTGTGACTTTCAACAGAATCATATATATAATGGGTGCAGAAGTTAAAGGGAACACTTCTTTGAATTATTTGTTGGGATTGGATCCAAGATCATGGCAAATTAAAGGTTTACACGAAGCTAATATTTTTAATAACTCCAAAAACTGAATCTTTTTAAGTCATTTTTGTTGCCATAAAAGTGCAGAGAAAATGCATGTTTAGTATAAATTTTAGAAGTCTTGACTGTATACTTTGATTAAAAGTAGGACAGAGCTGGTCCTGAGGCACCAAGTTACCAGAAGAGCTGTTTTTCTCTTTCCTACACTTAATTTATATTAAAATTAATCTAATGTTTAATCCAAAATATTTCCATTTTGAAGTAGAGAGGGTTTTTTTTCCCATTTCAAATCAGTAATAACTATAGAAAACAGTCCCGGTTTCACACACCACAACTTCACTATGGCGCTGTGTTCCAGAGTAATGACTTGTCAAGTTCTCACATTCTGCCATCTCCCTCTACCTACATCAGGCCATCAGTCTCATCAAGAGCTACAAGGAACCACATTTAGTCAATTAATATGAAAACCTTGCCTTGTCTTCTTACCAGTTTAGGAAATACTTCACTTGTGTTCATTTAGTCTTGAACACAAGACTAAATGTGTTGGTATTATTCAAATGTGAAGCATTTCACCTAGTTTTCCTATCGTCAAGATCCCAGTTTGTTCCCTTTTCCCTTTTTACTTTTAGGCTTTAATGGCAGGGTAACACTAAGACTCCTGGTGTGAATTATTATTACAGTACCATCTGGTGGAAGGCACGGTCAACTTTAATGTGAGAAGATGTAAGAAGATTTTACAAAACCCCACTGTATGCAATAGGCCACTGATGAGTTTCTTGGATGACTCAAATACAAATCAAATTCTGGCGTTGCTTTCTATCAGACCTGAATTTATTCAACAACGGTAGGAGAACAGCACCACTAACATAATGTCGGCTATGAAGGATGTAAGTCAAATCAAAATCTCTACCATCAGTATTACTGCAATAAACACACAAAGGAACCTGCAATTAAAGAAAACTAAGAGAGAAGGTTCAACATGTTAGGTGGAAATTTTGGTCTAAAAAAATCTTCTGAATATTATTATTTTTTCATGTAAACTGTACATTGTGTTTGTCTGGATTAGTTTCTGAAGCACCACCTGCTGTTCTCCCTGTTGATCAGCTCCCATCACCCGCTTAGATGAAATTTTGCTTGCCTAATGCAGCGACACCAGAATAGCATCCTGCAGGCATCTTCTCCGTTGCTCTCACCAAACTAGAACCTCCCTCCTAAGCATTCGAGCCTTCCATCTCCTTATTGAGCACTTGTGTAGGGCGTGGGTGCACACTGAAGACGTGGATCCTGCCCCATGACTGGGACGGACGTGTCTTCAAGCCCGGCCTCTGGCCAATAGGGAGGTTGAACGGATCAAGTGTCACTATAACAGAAGGACATAATCACGGTGGTAAGTTTGCAGAACCTTACAGCCTGTCTTGGCCAACAGGGAGCTCACTTCATTCAGCTTTTCTGAGGTAAGGCAGAACATTGCATGTGTGGATGATGGTGGGAGCTCATCTGCAATGTCCCTAAACATCACCTAAAGTCAGGTGCAAACTGAGTCCGTGTATCTTAAAATCACTCTCACCCCCAGTTGAGGCATCTACAAAGATCAGCGCTACAGCTACTGGAAGACATGTTTGAGTTTGAGCTCTATAAAGCTGATGTGTTTCTCCCAGAAGAGCTGATGATCAATGGGCTCAATGTACTGATGTACATCTATCTAACTTTAGCTGGGCAGAAAATATACGGTTTATTTAGCACTTCTAATGGAGACACAATGCAAGCCGGTGAATCTCAGTTTCTTATCAGGTATGCAGCTGGACTTTGTTGTAGTTTTTGTGTTGTCATGGCTAGAGTCAGGTTTTATTGAGTGGGGCAGAGATGCTGAAAGGATTTACAGATGGCTCTGAACCTTAGCTCAGCTTTCCACCTGGGCCGTAAAAGATACATGATTAATCTTTGCAATGTTGGTGGTTCACTGGATAGATTTTCTCCTTACCTTAAGCATGCACTTTTTCTCCACTGCTGCAGTTTTTACTTGACAATTTTGCATGTGGACAGTAAAATACCGACTAGAAGACTGAATGTGTTGGCATTATCTAATTGCCAACACACCTTGTTTACTGAAATCACATTAAAATGTAGACAGAAACTTCATCTGTCAAACTGTTCAGGACTTCCCTGTAAATCCCAAGTAAAGCAGCTTCAGCCAACAAGGCGCCTGGAGGATGATTGAAGGAACCATGTGAGAGCAGAAAAACTCCACATAAGGGAATGATGCTGGAGGAAGTCCAGTGGACGGAATCCAATATTTTACATCATGCAAAGTAAAACCAAATCTGAGACCTGTGCAGCTGTCATGTGGAGAAAGTGGTGATGTCAGGAAGTTTTCGTGGGGGCCCTGTGCTAAAGAGATTGATAATGTAGACTAATAACCAAAAATCTAATCAGGTAATGAATTTAATGATGAGTAAAGTTGGGTACTGTGTGTTTGGTGTTGGGTTTTGATCACACACTGTACCGAGACATGCTCCCAGATGAAATGCTGAAACAGATTTAGAATGTGGAAAAATTTATGCTAACGTGTGGATACTCGCTCCTTTGTTGGCATAAGACAAAATCATCTTTAACACATTAGCTGCTGATGGGGGAGGACAGCAGGCTGACCTGTAACACTATCACTGGACCTTTTTCTTTCTCTCCACTGCAATATTAATCTCCTGCCTCAGTAGTTAAAAACAGACTATTGGCATAAATCTATGTTTAGTCTCCTTCTCATTTATCATGAGAGAAGCAAATTCATGACTGTGGCTCAAATTTCAGCCCAGCGTTTTACAACAATTATATAACCGAGCTGTCCAGATATCATTACGTTAGAAATATGTGACAATAAATATTATTGGGAGAAACCTATAAAATGAATCAGATGTAATAATTTTTGTTCTTTTATTTCTACTAAGGAGGATTGTATGAAAGTAAACAGGTTGGGGCTTATTTAGGGTGGGGTCTGCTGTACATATTTGAAGCATCTGCTACTCAAGTCTGAGCTATAAATACAACAGGAGACATGGCTGCTCCTTAAAGACAGACTTTAAGCTCCTATTTTCTTTGATTTTAAGGTTTTAAAGTCCACTGCCACCATGTCTGACGCAGAGGAAGTGTAAGTCTTCTCCCATTTCCTCTCAGAAATAAAAATGTTTCATCACATTTGTGAGTGTTTTTGATTAAACAAACAAAATAAAATCTCAGCTTTTGCTTTAAAGCAGCTTTTATTTCTTCTTGAGAAATTTTCCAAAATACTCTACATATTGCTGTATTCTGAAGTGGTGAGTATTTTTTGATGCTAACTTGTTTTTGTCTTGTGTTTTGCAGTGAGCAGGTCGAGGGTAAGTAGTTATATTTTCTGTAGTTAAATGTACATATGTATTTTTATTACCAAAGTATCTTGCTCAGGTACAATTGGGAGCTCCATGCTAAATCCAGATGACATTTCTGAACATTCTCTAACTGATATTCCATTCCCTGTAGAAAGTTAGCACTGGACAGTTTTGTCTGTTTGCAGGTTTGGCTTGACTCCTCCAGACTGAAACTGTGCAGACAGAAAATAAATGTTTGTGTTGCTGTAGCATTCTTGCTAGTTGCAGCACTGGCAGAAAAAAACAACAAAAAGAAAACAAAACAATTGACCATGCTGTTTGAAATCCAATTGCCCTGTTTGCAAATATAGTCTTCCAGCTCTGCATGACTATCTGCAGTTGTAGCTGTCCTTCTGAGCTGAGCACACTACCATCTGAAAAGTGATTGTTTAATTCATCTTAAAGCTCCGATCAGCCCAGAATGACTGCTTTGTTTTGCTTAGCATGGAATCCCACTGTGCCCATCATTTACATTTATACTTTTTGAAAAATGGGTACAAATGGGATGAAATGATAATATTCTTCTGCTCCTTTCTCTCTCGGATCAAGAATACGATGGTAAGACAGCCGGCACACTACCAACCGTAACATTAAAAAAATAATAATAACTCATTTATGACCCACTTGTGAGTTCTTCCAGATATACTTTATGCAGCATGCTGTTTAACATTAACAGTATTTAAAATTTAAAACATACAAATGGCAGTGCAGCTACAATCCCATTTCATCCAACAATGGTCCTTTTGTATTTCTCTTTCCGATGCCTGCTGTCTCACGTGCTTTGGCGCCATCTTGTGGAAACTGACCAAACAGCATTATCATTAACTCACATGTTCCTTTCCATACCCACAACTGAAAACATCCATCTCTTTCCCCCTTTTCCTCTCTCCCGCTTCTATTAAATGTCTTGCTACCCCCCACCTCCATCTCCACGGTGATTTGCTGCATGGTGTTTAGCTGTAGAAGTGGAGATAGTACAGGAGGTAGAGGTTGCCCCTGAGGCGGCTCCTGAGCCAGAGGCAGAGCCTGAGCCTGAACCAGAACCAGAACCAGAACCAGAACCAGTGGTAGAACCAGAGCCAGAGCCAGTGGCAGAACCAGAACCAGAGCCATTGATTGAGCCTGAAGGTATGTGGCAAGAAGGGGGACGGGGTTATTCTATCATCCCTTTCAATGCAAAGACCCCACTAACGTCTTGATACTGTCTGCACATACCACCTTCCTTTCACCTCTGGACAAACTCAAATACTCGGCTTTTACGCAGAGCTCAGAAAGTGCAGGTTGAAGGACCATCCATCCATCCATTTTCTTTACACCCTTCTTCCCTAAATGGGGTCAGGAGGGTTGCTGGTTCCTCTCCAGCTGCGTCCCGGGCGAGAGGCGGGGTACACCCTGGACAGGTCGCCAGTCTGTCGCAGGGCAACACAAAGACATACAAGACAATCAACCACGCACACACACACTCACACCTAGGGAGAATTTAGAGAAACCAATTAGCCTGACAGTCATGTTTTTGGACTGTGGGAGGAAGCCGGAGAACCCGGAGAGAACCCACACATGCACAGGGAGAACATGCAGACTCCATGCAGAAAGATCCCCGGCCGGGAATCGAACCCAGGACCTTCTTGCTGCAAGGCAACAGCTCTACCAACTGCGCCACTGTGCAGCCCCGGTTGAAGGACCTCTTGAAAAAAAAAGAGGTCCTTTTATATATATATATATATATATATATATATATAGTCTAGTACCATTCTACCATGACTTAGTGACAGTTAAAGGCTTATTTTGCATTGCTGAATGATGGTTCTGTGAAGTATTGGTCATAGTTCCCTTACCTGCAGTGGGAACATGTCAGCTGGTTGAGAATAAATACAGTTTGTCAGTTCAAGGCTACCAGCTAGTTGGTTGTACGCCTGCTGTTTTATCTGACTTTTGCAATTTACTTTAACTCAAACTGAACAACATCTATGTTTCTATATGAGCTTTTTATGTGATAGTACCTTGGTTCAGGGAGTTGGGGTGATACCACCTCTACAGGTCAGCAGTCCGTCCAAGCACAGGGCAGCAGAGAGACACAATGCAGCACACCTAGTGAAGATTTAAGCATGACCAGTTAACCTGCCAGCATGTTTCTGAACTGTGGGAGGAAGCATGAGGACCTGGAGAGAAGCACCTTAGCGTGGGTAGAAATTGTTCAATCCATGCAGAAGCCCCCGGCCCAGATCTAAATGTACCAGGCGCCACAAAACCTATTTTCTGGCCCCATGTTGTTTGTCCTAACTGACAACAGAGCTGCTAAGAATACAGAAGGTGACAAAACATTTCCTTAGTGTGTCATTCTTGTAGGTTGACCCAAATGGATCCTGCAGTTGATTCATCGATTGAATGTGACTAATTCAGTTCAATTTTTCTCTAATACTTCAAGAAGAAAAGCATTTTTGAGAACCCTGGGATTTCTCCACATAACTTTCTTATTTCATTTGATTTTATAAATAACATATTTACTTTACAGTAACAGTAAACATCACTAGATTTACCAAATCTGAGGAATGTTTTAAAAAGATTTCATTTTGTTAAAACCATTTTGAAGAGCGATAATCTATAACCAAATTTGGTTATAGACCTACTTAATAAGCATAATGTACTAACAATACTAAATGATATGCACACAGAAGGATTGACTAACATGTTTGTCTCCTACTGACAGAAATGGATATTGCTTTCAAAATGTTTCAAATTTTAACTTCATTAATGTCTAATATGTGTAAATGTTCCACTTATATCTGTTTGTCCAACAGAAACAACAGAAGTGTAATGTGGGATACCCATGCAAACTATCCAATTATTTATATGAATTTGATGTTTTGGATGGCCATTTTTGTTTATTTTATTTTCCTTACGTTGAATGGGTTACCTATTTCAATGTCAAACGTTGCTTTTCTGTGTTATTTGGTGCTTGATGCATGCTGACGTCGTTGAGCTGAAGAGGAAGGTATGTAGAGTAAAAAATATTTGATGGATATAAAAGGGATTTTTCTGGTTTTGGTGGGATGTCAGTGTTCTGGTTTGAGGCTTGTTTCTCAGTCATCCAGTCAGTCCATGAGCACCAACCAGTTGTTAGGGTGCCGGGGTTTAAGACATAAGAATGAAATGAAAGTGATTTTTTTAATCTGTTTTTAGGGAAAAAACAAAAGTGTTATTGGAGAAGGAAGAAAAGGGTGAACGAATATGGATTCCTAACACATGCTTTACTGCACAGCAAATGTAGGGAGGCTTTCAGACCCAAAACAGCAACTCAACACTGCACTACAATACTTCTACATTTATTTTGCTGCCAAAAGTCTTCAGATATCCATTAAACTGCTGCCAGTAGGGCTGAACACACTCTGCCAAAAATGGAGCTCATGTTTCTCTTCCCTAAAACTCAACTCAGCTCCTCCAGGTCTGGAAGTCCGTCTAGGTTTGCTCTGCAGCTCATCATATGCGTCATATGGCTAATAGACAGAACATGGAGAAATAATTTGTGTTAAATAATTTTGGGGGTCAAGCCAAAAAGAAAAAAAGGCTCAAAAGAAAGAAAGCAAGAAGGAAAGAAAAAGAGGAAGGAAAAAGTAAAAAAAGAAACACTAACAGAGACTGGTTGTGTTAATTGTTCAGATTTGATTCTCACACACGTTTTATTTAATCCATGTTTAAAGTTCACACTTCTGCCCATATCTGTTTCATTGAATTTTGTTTCATTTCCCTGTTGTGACTCTAACCTTAGCTATTAATAAGCCAAGTTTTTTTTTCTTACAAATTAATCTCTCATTTAAAATGATTGTGATCTATGAGCAATGCCCAAATGAAGGGCAGTATAGTCTGTGTCCCTCCTAACCCAATGACATGTACTCATCCCCTCTTCATTTTTTAACCTGCAGAGGAGAAGCCAAAGTTCAAGTAAGTCTCCTCCTGTAGTCATGTGATCATTGGCCACAAAGCAACAATAAAAAAAATGGCACACATTAGTAGTCTCAAAAGTGAATCCGCTCTGTTGCAGGCCCAGCGCTCCAAAGATCCCAGATGGTGAAAAAGTGGACTTTGATGTAAGTGAGAATTACATGAGAGTAAACAGGTTTGTTTTGATTTGTCTGCGATGTTTTCTGCTGAGTGCTGGGTCCATTTTATTATTATTATTATTATTTTATTGTTTTTTTTTTTTTTTTTTTACAATGCAGGACATCCAGAAGAAACGTCAGAACAAGGATCTGATGGAGCTTCAGGCCCTGATCGATGCTCACTTTGAGTGCAGGAAGAAGGAGGAGGAGGAGCTGATCGCACTCAAGGACAGGATTGTGAGTCTTACTTACTGACTTGATTTGATTTAAATCCAAATGTTGCATCCAAAAAGCCAGGCACAGAAGAGTGAAAACATAACTTTATTGCCATATGTTAAGAGGAGTCAACAATGAAATAATTTTTTTTAAATGATATTTTCCTTAATTATTCTTACTTCTGCTCAATCAGAAGTAAGAGATATATATATATATATATATATATATATATATATATATATATATATATATATATATATATATATCTATATATCTCTTACTTCTGATTGAGAAGTAAAAAATATATATATATATATATATATATATATATATATAATTATATAGTTATATATAATATAATATATATATATATTATAGTTATAATTATAATATTTTAATATATATATATTAAATATATATATATATATAATTTTTTTAGAAACTGTCAGTAACTGAAGGACAAAAACATTAAAGCATTTTTGGGGAAACACAACATGGATGAGTAGATGCTGTCACTTACTCATCTGAATTTGTCAGTGTGGTTGTTGCTTTATTTCTCTGATGTTTTGAAGGTTTGGCGTCGTCGACAGAGAATTGTCTGATCATTAACCACCTGCTCAGCACTGCCAAACACTCTTCAATTATAACTTGGGAGAAACATATTGTTAAAAGTGGAATTATCTGCAATGCAGAAAGTACTTTCTTTTAATAAATATTAATGAAGTGTATTAATGAATATTAATGAGTTTATATATCTTGCTGAAAATGTACTTGTAAGTTGGTTTTGTCTTATTTCTAAGATATTTGTATTAAGATATTAGCTCTAGAAATTGGACCCAAATGACTTGGTAAGATTTAGTATTTTTGCAGTGGAATGAAAAAATGACTCTTTGGATGAACATAAAAAAATCATGGAAAGGTTTTCCACCTCATAACTTGCCTTATTTCAGCACCATGTAATTCTGTTACTCCTATTTAAAGCAAACGTGTTAGGTCAATTTAATTTATTATGGTTATTCTAATTTAAATAAAATGAGTTGGCTCAACTTATGTTATTATGGTTATACCAATTTAAAGCAAATGTGTTTGCTCAATTTAATTTATTAAAGTTGATTCAACTTTACAATTTACAATAGTTGGACCCAATGTAATTTAAAGAGCCAGCCCAACTAATTTGCAATGCTTTGGACCAAATAATTTACTTGACTAAGATTAATGGCAATTTAGTTGAAACCAACTTTTATTTTTCTCTGGAAGAGTTTTTGCTGTGCTAGTGGTTCGTATTTTTTTGAGACAGTAGGAGGACATGGAAAAGTTTGCCAGGACCGGGAGTCGAACCAGCGACATCTGCGTCGAGGACTAAAGCCTCCAAACGTGCAGTGTGCTAAACCCCTGCGCCACCACGGCACGCTGGAGAAACCAACTTATGTTACAGTGATACCTTCACAATACTTATTAAGTTGATCCAACTCATGAAAATTAAGTTAGCTCAACAAACATGCTCCATGCTGAAAGAAAGTTATTTAATCGTGTGGAAATCCTTTGCATGATTTAATTATGTTAATTCAAAGACTTTTTTTTTTAAGGCATAGACTTGTAACAGTGTTACAGTGCATTTAAGAACTGTTTCAGTGCAGTTCTTAAATGCCAAGAACTGCATTTTTTATTGTGCTTTTCCCCAACAGAGAAAAGCACAATATCTATAGTTTAATGTGTAACTAAAACTGTTTTGAAGTCTTCCCAGGCGCAAAATAGTTATGTCGCGTGATCTTTCATAATCTCTCGTGATCCCCTGATCTCGCTAGACCCTCTTTGGAGGGAAATGAATCTGACTAAAATGAATCATGTTATCTCAACTTGAATACGTTATTCATGTTGAGACAAAAAAATCGATTGTCTCACATGAACTCGCGTGATATCCCGTGATCTCACTCGCTGTCTTCAGCACAAGATCAGTCTGACTACAAAGAATCATGTTATCTCAAAAAGATTAAATTTCATAAATGTGAAGTTGTTTAATTTCTTGTTTATCCAACATGACTGTATCATGTTTTAGTTTGAAACATGAAATTATTTAGTTAAAAGTACATGATATTCTTTTGTTAATGTGATGACCCCCTAAGTTCATTTTTTTCAGCGTGCAAGTGTTTTTGCACGGTCTCCATGACTATGCTCATCCTAACCCTGCAGGAGAAGCGTCGCGCTGAGAGGGCTGAGCAGCAGAGGGTCCGAGCAGAGAAGGACAAGGAACGCCAGGCCAGGCGTGAGGTTGGTCGACAGTATGTAATGTCATGACGCCGATCAGCAACAGTGTGGACTCACTGTGGGTTTACGTCTCGTGAACACAGGAGGAGAGGCGGATAAGGGAGGAGGCTGATGCCAAGAAGAAGGCTGATGAGGATGCCAAGAAGAAGTCAGCTCTGTCCAGCATGGGCTCCAACTACAGCAGCCATCTGCAGAGGGTCAGCACACATACGCATGCTCACACCGATGGAGGCATAGTTAGAATCGTGATCCGCTCTGAGCCTTCACCTATCTACACTATAAACAGGCTGACCAGAAGAGAGGAGGAAAGAAAGAGACTGAGAGGGAGAAGAAGAAGAAGATTCTGGCCGCCAGACGCAAGGCGCTCAACATCGACCACCTGAGCGAGGACAAGTTGAAGTATGACTCATTTTCTCTTCCAGGAAATGTTTTTTGTTGTTTCTTACCTACAAAAAAAATCAGAGACCAGTAAAAACTCCTTGTGGACACATGAGAGTTAAAGCTGTTATACATAATGATCTAACCTTCTGCTTCCAAACTAAAACCATTCTACTGAGCAACAGTCTGATGTTTATTTTTGTTTGCTGTCAATTTATTTACACTAGATAGTAATGCTTTAGACTAGCTGAGTCGCACAATGACAACAGCAGTAAGAGTTTGTAAAAAGCTGATTGGTTCTCCTGCAGGGAAAAAATCAATGAACTCAGTGACTGGATGCGTCAGCTGGAGTCTGAGAAGTTCGACCACATGGAGAGACTGAAGCTGCAGAAGTACGAGGTGAGAAAAGTCGATTACTCTGCTGCCTTACACATATCAAACCCCAATGGTCAATAAAGGTTACAATAATTACTTAAGTATATTTTGTAACTAAAAATGCAGAACGAATTATGATTTTTTTAAAAACAGATTTTACGTGACGTCTTTATTTTGTTAGTATGAAATACTGATTCAACTTAATTCAGTTCATTTATAGCAACAATTCACAAGATCTGATTTATACACAGAAACATATTAAATCAATTCAATAGAATGAAATAGACAAGTTCAAATTCAAATTACAAACTGAGTCCTAATAGTGGATGTATTACATCCTATTTTTATATGATGTTATTTGTTCAGTTTTATTCCATGAGATGCACAAAAAGAAAACTAAATCTGGTTATTTATAGTATTTACTCTGATTTTGCTTTTACTGTTTTGATATGCATTCCTTAAGGTTTTTGATATGAAAGAACTCTAGACATGAACATTGAAAACTTGTGTGTAGGTGTAACACCTCCACCTGCTCTGCTGTACACTGAAAACAATGACTCTTTGGATGAACATAAAAACATCATGGAAAGGTTTTCCACCTGATTACTTTGCTTTATTTCAGCACCATGTAATCCGTTACCCCTATTTGAAGCAAATGTGTTAGGTCAACTTAATTTATTAAGGTTATTCCAATATAAAACAATTGTGTTGGCTCAACTTATGTTGTTATGGTCACTCTATGGTTGATTCTAAATCAAACGTGTTGGCTGAACTTAATATATTATGGTTATTCCAATTTAAAGCAAATGTGTTGGCTCAATTTAATTTATTAAGTTTGATTGAACTCATTTACTATAGTTGGACCCAATGTTATTTAAAAGAGCCAACCCAACTAATTTGCAATGCTTTGGACCAAATAATTTACTTGACTAAGATTAATGGCAATTTAGTTGAAACCAACTTTTTTTTCTTGTTTTTTCTCCAAAGATTTTTTTTATTTTTTTATTTTCCCACCAGGGGGTCTTTTTGTGGGCTCTAGTGTCCCTTATATGACAGTAGGCTGACAGGAAGGGGGGAAGGCATGCGGCAAATATCGCCAGGTCCGCGTCGAGGTCTCAAGGCATCCAAAAGTGGGTCACGCTATCTCCTATGCCACCACAGCACACCCCTCTCCAAAGAGTTTTTATGGCGCTAGTGGCTCATATTTTTTTGAGACAGTAGGTAGACAGGGTGAGGACATGCAGCAAAGGTTGCCGAGACCAGGAGTCGAACCAGCAACATCTGCGTCGAGGACTAAGGCCTCCAAACGTGCAGTGTGCTAAACCCCATTGGTTTCTCAGCACACCTGAGAAACCAACTTACGTTACAGTGATACCTTCACACTACTTATTAAGTTTATCCAACTCATGAAAATTAAGTTAGCTCCAAAACCATGCTTTGTGCTGAAAGAAAGCTATTTAATCGTGTGAAAGTCCTTTCCATGATTTTATGACGTTAATTCAAAGACGTTTTTTTAATTCGAAGTCTTTTTTTAAAAAAGACTTTTTTTACAGTTCTTAAATGCACTGTGTCTGTGCATTTAAGAACTGCACTGTAATAGTGCAGTTCTTAAATGCCAATAGTGCCCTACAGAGAAAAACAAATATCTATAGTTTAATGTGTAACTAAAACTGCTTTGAAGTTTTCCCAGGTGCAAAACAGTTATGTCGTAAAATCCCTTGTGATCCTCTGATCTCGCTAGACCCTCTTCGGAGGGAAATGAATCGGACTAAATTGAATCATGTTATCTCAACTTGAATACGTTATTCAAGTTGAGACAAAAACGATTGTCTCGCGTGATATCCCGTGATCTCACTCGGCTTCAGCACTATATCAGTTTGACTATAATGAATCATGTTATCTCAACGTGATTAAATTTCATAAACGTGAAGTTGTTGATTTTCTTGATTATCCAACATGATTGTATAACATTTTTGTTTGAAACATGAAATTATTTAGTTAAAAGTACATTATTTTCTTTTGGTAATGTAATAACCCCCTGAGTTCATTTTTTACAGTGTATGCTGTTTCCTCCATCACCTCATTATCTTCTGAGATTAAAATTCTTCTTCTTCTTCTTCTTCTTCTTCTTCTTCTTCTTCAGGTTACAAGACTGCGCAAGAGAGTGGAGGAGCTCAGTAAATTGTAAGTCACAAAAGTGAAGTTGTTCCTGCATGTCAGAGAACAGTGAGAATGACACCACAGTTTCCCAGAATCACTTTTTTACCATGGAGACTAAACCTCCACCCATGAGTTGACTTAAGAAAGTCAGAGCTGGTAACTGGGGAGTGTGGATCTGTTGCTAGGGTAGATTTCCTGCAACCTGGAAGTTGTGAGTTCCATTCCAGCGTCGTCATATGTCACTGTGTCCCTGAGAAAGGCACTTCACCCAAAGCTTTGCATCAGCTGTGAATGAGTGAATGTGGAGTCAGTGTAAAATACTTTGAGTTGTTTTGTAGAACAAGAAAAGGCATTGGTTTGTTTTATGACCTTGGTTGACTCAACATTAGATTTTCTGTGTCTTTTATGTTAAAGTTAGGGACAGCTCCTTTAGCTGAGATTATCTTTGAGTTTTTGTTGCAGTTTTCAGGTTATATTAAAGCTGTAATTGGTTTAAAAACAATATTTTTATGATTGGCCACCCCTCCAAAAATGTGTTAGGTCACAACCATTCATTTAGACCTGAGGTTCTCCTTTTGCTGTCAACATGTTTGGTGATTTGTCATGTATGCTGGCAGGGAATCAGACAGGCCAATTAGAGCCTGATGGGAAATCAAGGTGTGTTGCTGGAGGTGTTTATTTATGAGACTGGTGCTGTAACATCACAGCCAACAATGGATGTAATGAGACTGTAAGATTAATGTATTATAATACTTATATTTTTCCTATTACTCAGTATTTACTAAAACAGAACTGGATGAATAAAAATAATTTTCGAATCTTTCAAACAATTAAAAGTTGATTCTATTGGATGTTTAAACACATAGCCAGTCTGCTTGTGCATAAAAAAAAAAAAAACAGAACGACAGGACAAACAACCATGCACACATATCCATACCTAAGGGGAATTTAGAAAGACCAACTGACCTGACAGTCATATTTTTGGACTGCCGGAGAACCCGGAGAGAACCCACCATGCACAGGGAGAACATGCAAACTTCATGCAGAAAGACCCCGGGCCGGGAATTGAACCCAGGACCTTCTTGCTGAAAGGCAACAGTGCTACCAACTGCGCCACTGTGCAGCCTTTGTCAATAAAATATTTCAGCCAATTAATCAATGATTCAATGTGAAAATAAGGAGTTAAGCTTTCTGTGAATAAATGTATCTACAGCACACTGTTCTCTACCTATAAATGTTCATATGTGCTTTAAATGGTGCCAATCTATTTGCCTTTATGTTTCACCAACATGGCATCTTTGGGACAAATGAGACACAAGTTGCCTCTGTTTGGAAGTAAAAATGTGAAGTCGCAGCTCTGACATGTCTCCCTGTTTTCTGTTTGGAATTACAGCAGCAAGAAAGGTGCTGCAGCCCGCCGCAGAAAGTAGATTGGCTGAACCCACGAGTACTTGCAAACCAAACTGCCATCACCATATGGACACACGCAGGATGAAGCAAATCACACTGTGGAGAAGGTTGCACCTCTGAAGAAACTAGTAACGCTGAGGTCCGCCCTGCGGTTTCTCAGCCATGTCATGAAGAAACAAGGAGCCTTTAGCCGCCATTTAATAGGAAGAAAACACTACTCAACATGCTTGCCATCACACCTCCTCACCCTCAACTCTGTGGTTCTCAGTAATTTTGTAAATAAAGTGTGACTCTTCAAACCATTTCTATAGTTATCAGAAGCCAATAAAGTTCCGTCTTTTCAGATGTGGAATCTTAAAGTCATCTGTTCAGCTCTTATTTCAGTTTTGCCGAACTAATTCTAATCTTCAGTCTAAAGCTTCAGTCATTCAGAACATGCTTTTTCACTTCAGCTAGCCTAAATTACATTATTTTTCAAGGGTCTGCAGTGAAAAAGAGCACAATGTGCTTGAAATGTGGATGTAAGCAGGGATGTAAAAACTTCAGATCAAAGTGGATGGGATGTGTCAGAATAATATTCAGGCGCAAGAACATCAGAGATTCTTTGGCCATTCTCAAGAGCTTTGATGTTACATAATCCATCATCCTTCTTGGTCAGAAATAAATATATTACATGGCTCACCATAGAGAAGTATTTCAAATAAAATTTAAACTTTGTCCTGCTGATTTTTTTAAATTTATCAATCAATTTACTGTTAGTATATTAAAATACTGGTGATAATTAAAAAAGGGGATTCTCATGCTTATTTAGTATTTTGTTTGATGAGATTTCCAGTGTTGTGACTGTAATTCATTCATCAGTAGTTTTAGAGAATTTAGAGAAACGGCTGGGTGTGCTACAACAACATATCCAACTTTCTGCTGCCAAAAGGAAACCTTTGTTCAAAGGCAACATCCACGTTGACTAGGAGTTGTCTGGAATGGACCATGACTCTGGGAACATGGATTGTTTTTAGAGCAGATAAGTGGCCCTTAGAAATCCAAAACATGTAGATCAGAACTGGTCGAAGTTCTGAGTCAGAACTTCTCACTCTCTCTCTCCATCAGACTTTACATTTAAATTACACTCACTGTTTTCATTAACACACAAAGAGTTGCTCCTCTAATCAATAATGCAGAAAAGAAAAGTTTTATAGAATTTCTCCCAATACAGTCAAATATAGTTTTATTGTAAGCAGGTTTAGCCTGTTACAGAGAAAACTAGTCTTTCGTTTAGACAATAAACAAAAGACTAGAAACAATATTTAGTGGCAGGGACTTTGTGTTTCCTCTGTTTTCCAAAACCTTTATGGTACTTTTATTTTAAATAGAGAAGCATGTTTCAAGCTGTTTTGTCCAAATTGGGTTGTAACATTTTGTCAAATTCTAACGTTTTTCCAAGAATGAGACACTCATCAATAAGCAAAAAAAGCCTCATGTCTTCTTCTATAACAACTTCTTAAAATCCAAAAAATGGTTTTAAAAGCTGGGAAAAAAAACAAAAAAAACACGGCATTTTCTCAGCTTCACCAGCAGATGACAATGTCAACATCCTTCCTTTGTCAAAACCTGCTGGTCTGTGTTGAGCCAACCTGAGGATGGGTCAGGTTTCATCCATCCAGAGGTAATTTTTAAAATTATTTTAGTCTTTAAATAAAAATTCTTGAAATCCAATAAAGTATCAACATTAGGCTTTTTGTATAAATAAGCCGGTGGATTTATTTTCCTTAAAAATTTCACACAATTTTCAGCAGTATAAATATAAAGGTGGCAATCTTCTCACAACAACAAACAATACAAAGAGGAACATTAAATAAAAATGCATGACTTCACATGAAACAAATCAGCTCTTATTTACATGATATGTACAGAAACAAGAACTAAATAAAATTGAATGGTCCTGACAGAGACTTCTGGGTCTGGATTTGACAGGAGCTTAAAAACAAACAATAAAACACAAACAGTAGATTACTTCTCCAACTGCTGAACTCTATTATTTTTGTCAGTAGGTTTTCTCTGCAGGAGATTTTTTTTTTTTTGGTATTTTCAGATCTACTGGAATCTCCTGGACTTTAGAAGGAAGGATGAGAGTGGAGGAATGTTACTGGATGCTTGTTGGACTTATTTCATTAAATGATTTTTTTTTTCATATAACTTAAATAGAAACAAAAAGTTATTAGTAGAATCCTGTTGAATCCAGTTACGTAATCCAAAAAGTGGAATAATGTAGTCTTTGAAAATCATCTGTGGGGAGAAAATAAATTATTCTTATTAGTTTAGCATTCATACAATCAACCTTCTGGTACCAAAGTAGTGACAAGTTTCTACTTAGTTACCTCTTCAACAGGGATGGAAACTGTACAATAATAATAATAATAATAATAATAATAATAATAATAATAATAATAATAATAATAATAATAATAATAATAATAATAATAATAATAATAAATTTGGTCTATTCACTTAGTTTTTAGATTTTTATTTGGAAAAACATGTTGAAGTTCATTAATATGTTTAAAGTTTCAATTAAGACTAGTGAAATATAAAATCACATTAAATTAAATTTCAAAACTAATTTAAAAAAATGTCCACTGTCCTCGGATAAAAACTTAGACAGGTTTAGTTAGTTGACTTAAATTAGTTTTTTCTTCCCGGCAGGAAGGAGCTTTGACGTGATGGATGCATGTCAGGCTGCTAACAGCTGCCGGAGACTCTTTAAAAGCAGAATAACGAGGCCATTTTGTTACAATAAGTGTTTTCCAGTAATAACTCTACAACAAGGCAGCGTGTTATTTTCCAGCTGTGCTGAGCGGGAGGCTTTATAGGACTTGGTAGATGAGGTTTGGGTCCTGGTTGTCGGGGGAGGAGGGGATCTGAGTGGCTTCTCGGGCCTTTCCTGCCTCGCTGAGAGGAGCTGAGGAGGCCGGGGAGCCGGAGGCTTCAGGCCCGGGCTGCAAGCTGCTGCCGTCTGTGGAAATCCGCTCCACAATGCTGGATAGGCAGTCCAGACTGGAGACCACCGAGCTGCGACACCTCTTCGGACCAGCTGCACAGACAGTACAACAAACATGCATCTGATTCAAATATATTTATTGATATTTTTATTGACATTTACTGTAGATCTATTTGTTGCTCCCCCCCAACCCCTCTGGTGCTATACAAATAAAGTTACTTGATTTTTTTTTTCTATAAGGGAATTGGATTCTTAAATTTCTGACTTTGATGCAAGACATTTTCATTCTGAATTTTCCAACGATTTAACTTAGTTATAAATTATGCGACTGGAAGTGGTTCAAATTCATAACCAGTTAAATCTAATATTACATAACACTCATTTTATTGATCGAAAGGCTCTGAGAAACGCGCTCACCGCTTGGCGACTCAGAGAAGAAAGAACTGGTGTCAAAGCTTTTTGTTCTGCTCGGTCCGTTAAAATCCATCTGGAAGGGAAAAAAAGGCCGCTTACTGACGTCAGACAGCATTTTCACCGGAAAAGTGAAAAAGTTTTTACATAAATGTTAGTGTTTGACTTTCTTAAAATGAAATAAAGAAAAACTATAATCTAGTTTGTTGACGGACGTGTTTCAAAATAAATCACACATCCTGTGCCTGCGCTGAAATATAATTAACAAATCATGTCTCGTTTTTATATATCTCTGCTGTTGATACATGTTAACGCTTAACATCTTAATGTATTTCTCCATAAACATTTAGATTAAAATGCAAATTTGAAAAGAATGGGAAAAACAAATAGCATTTTAGTTAATTCAGAATACAACAATCAAAAGAAATGGTCTCAAGATAATAATAATAATAATAATAATAATAATAATAATAATAATAATAATAATAATAATAATAATAATAATAATAATAATTTTAGCGGACCAGGTGTGTTTGCTGTACTGTTTGCTTCTTAAATCACCATAGTGGACTAAAAAAATAAACAAAAACGAATAATCGAAAGCTGGTGAATGTAGGTGAATGGGTATTTAAAATGTCGAATGATCGTTTGAGAGAAAACAAAACAAAAAATAAAATAAAATAACTGCGTGCCACCAATCAAGCACTGCTCGTCTTCTAGTGTTCGTTGAAATTAAAATAGTCTTATAGGAAGGAAAGTTATAACTAGCCTGAGACGGTATCAGGTCAGCAGGTAGAATGCTAAAGATCGTCGGCGTGTAAAAGCGCGCCGCGCGTTCCTGGACTCACCATCCCGTCGGAGCAGTTGGAGCGGGGACTGGACGCGTCCGAGTCCCCGCTGTAATGCTCCAGCACAGGGTAGAAGCCCTCCTCCTGGCCCCCGCGCAGCAGCGCCTGCAGAGACTCGATGTAGCTGATGGCGTTCCTCAGAATCTCCACCTTGGGAAGCCTCTGGTTGGGGTTGGCCGTCGTGCAGCGCTTCAGTGTCTCGAAGGCGTCGTTCACTTTGCTGAGCCGCCGGCGTTCACGCAGCGTCGCCGCCTTCCGTCTGTCCGCGTTGGTGGTCTTCCGCTTGCAAGCCTTGCAGGCCCACAAGAGGCACCGGCCCGCCTGGTGATGCCCGCTGGGGGCGCGGACGTGCTCGTCGTCCTCTGCCTCCGGGTGTTGGAGCTGGTGATGCAGGTGGGGGCACGGTGAGGGCGATGATGAAGACAAAGAGGAGGAGGAGGAGGGGGAGCAGGAATCCTCGGGTTTCAGCGGGACCCCATGCACCAGTCGCGGATCCAGGTCCTCGAAGAAGTGCATGCCAGTGGTGTTAAAGCAGGGGTCATCATAGAAGTCATCAGCAGAGGGAATGGAGAAGGAAATATCCGACAGCTCCATGAGTGAGTCCAAACCACAACAGAGCAGGAGACAGATCCGCCGGAGCAGAAACAGCTCGCTTTCTGTCGATGTGAAGTGTTCAGGCAACAGCGAAGAAGAAGAAAGAAGAAAGAAGAACAAGAAGAACATGAAGTGATGTTTGATTCCTGCTATCATAGCAGCTGTCAGCCTGGGGCCCCTGCGTCTTATACATGGCCCCGCCGCAGCAGGCAGGGTCAGGGCACTGGGGGTCCGCCCGGAGCTGACCAATCTGCTGCCAGCAGGAGGGGTTTACAGCTTCACGGTAATTAGCTCAGTCCTACAATTAACCCAAGAGGAGATAGAAAAAAAAATAAAAATAAAAATAAGTGCAGAAGGAGCCAGAAACCCGCAGCCGAACAACACGGAGACAGAAACAACGTAAATGTACCTACCGGAAACAGCTGTGCATGATTTTTTTTTTCGTTTCTGATTGCTCTTGAGTTTTCATTAATTTTTCATCCTTTTACAAGACAATCCTTTATTTATTTAATCAGCAACGTGCAGTTGATTAGAGCAAGAAATGAACTAGATCAAGTTACAAGAGCAAGCAACAGGATTGTTGAAAATTATTCTCATTGTAATTCGATTGTAAAATTGAATGTAAATCAAATTAGAATTGGGTCAGAGAACATTGGTTTGGTTTGTTACATAAAATTGGAATAAAATCCATTGTGATTGTAAAATGGTTTGAAAAATCATAAGGCAAATATTTGTACCAATATTTCTTGTACTGTAAATTAAAAAAAAAAATTGAAATAATATCATTAATTATACATAAATACGAATTTTAATGCCGGATTTGTGAGAAATAAGTTTCTCGATAAACTAAATTGTAAATCTTGCAGAAAGGAAACAGTGTTGATAAAACAAAAGGGTGTTTTGGAATGTAATCATTGTTATTATTAATAGCAATACTGGTAGTAAAAATAGAATGTGATCATACTATTTTTGGAAACAGTCATATGTACAAATACAATAAAATTAACTTATTGAATTATTTCTCAACCAACTCTAAAACTTCACTCCGTCCCAACTCAGAGAAGCCCGTGCTCATATTGGAAATACGTCCACGGAGAATGTAAACACTACATGAAAAAAACAAAACAAAAATAAAAACATCTAAAGTCAGGGCGTATTTTTAGACAGATGAACCCCTCACCTGTGCTCTCTCGGGGGTCGTTGTCCTCCAGCTCCTTGCAGCCCACCCCTCAGCTGTTACTACTACAATTTCATCAATAAGTCAAAATTTCCACTCACAGTGAACACTGATTTTTTTTTCTTTCGTTTTTCTGAGGATGTAGCGAGCTAACCTTCCAAACATGACAGAAACAACAAAGTTATATCTAAAATAAGGTATAAAATATCTGGGGGAAAAAATATCTTAAAAAATGAGGAGACCACTGCTCTGAACCCGATTGAAAACCTCCTGGTTATTCCACCAAATATTGATTTCTGAACTCTTCCTGAACTCAAACATTGGTATTGTTGTTTCTGAATGAATATGAACTTGTTTCCTTTGCATTATTTGAGGTCTGAAAGCCCTGCATCTGGTTATTTTAACCATTTCTCATTTTCTGAAAATAAATACTAATAAACTTTTAGAGACATGTTATTAGTTTACAGAATAAAAGAACAATGCTCATTTTACTCAAACATATACCAATAAAAGTAAACTGATTTTAAGTAGTCTTTTATTTTTACATTAGCATACATTAGGATACAATTATGTTTAGCAGAGTACGCTCTGCTAAACATAATTAAAAGGAAGTATTAAATATTCTCGTACATAGTTTGATTTGAAATATTCTATGAAATTTAATTTTCTCTGCTGCACCTAATTTTGTCTATACTTACAATTGGCATATCTGGTATTATATTTTCTGCATAAATTGATCGCACCTTCAGCTTCTGGATTTCTGAATGAAAATTAATGCACTTGTATTACCTTCCAAACCTTAAGCCATACACTGTATATCATTTATAGGTGGGTTAACTTGAAAATGAAAATCCAACTGCTGCCCTGAAACTACAATTAAAGTCACCATGAAAATTGTATTGGTTTTTCACTCAGAAATTAAAGTTTATGAAGGTGATTTACCAAGAAGGAACAAGTGTATAAACATATATTTTTTCAAAATTTATTTTAAGTTAATTAATCTTGAATTGTGAGATTTAACTGAATGCTGCAACTTAAACCAAATAATTATTTCACAACATGCAAGAAAAACTGTCCTCATCTTCTCAGAGTCATATTTCTCTGTTATTTTCACTCACAATGTCAAGATAAAATAACGATTTTACCTTATAATAAATTTAACATTTAGAATAATATATATTCTTGTTTCAAACTGCATGAACAAAATTTCTGATCTGATCAAAAATTCTGCTCAAAACCATTTAGTGTGAAAATGACATTATCCACAAGCTGTCAGTTGCCTTAATAAGGCAAATGTTTATTTGCTTTATTAGATCAATGTAACACACACAGGATACCAGTTTCCACTCCTTTCGTTTTCTTCTTTCACTTTTTTTAAGTGCTAAAAATCCCACAACTTCAGAACAATATTCCACCTGAGTTTATTGTGTTAAAATGTGTTTATTATGAGAATAATAAACACATTTCTAGGAACTCCCTCCATCAAATGTCTTTTTGAGGAGGAATCCTTCAGAGTTCTGCTGCTCTCATTTTTAAATTTAAGTACTTGTCTTATGAGAACGCTCGCATCACATTCTTAGCAATATGTACTGCTAGCATCTGTGTATACCTTTAAGCTTATGGAACATTCCTTATAGGTGTAAAACATTGCCAAATCTATTTTAAATTCTATAGTCAAGTTGGCAAAGTTTGAAATACTTTGGAGCTCAGTCAGAATCTCTCCATATTTTGTCTTGTTGACTCATTATTAATGAGTAACAGAAAGAAATCTGACATGATTTGTGGTACACAACACCAGAACAGGAGACAATTAACAGGTGTCAGAGAATTTTATTGTGCTAATCTGGGGTTTAGCTGACTAATAAAGTGGCAGAGAACGGTCAAAGGCCATGCTGTGACAAACCAACACCACCACCTGGAAACATCAACACCGTTCTATCTCTGTGGCAACATTAATCTTTCCAGTTTTCTGGAATGATTGGGGGGGTCTAGCCATGTCAGATTGGGGGGTTAAATGTACAATCTGACATGCTTACTTTAATTTTTTTTTATTGATTTTCATAACTTTATGTAAACATCAACAAAATTAAACAAAAACAACCCACCCCAAAACAACAAGGAGCACTGCAATGTCCACATAAAAAAAAAAAAAAAACATACATACATACAGCCCACATACACAAAATACAGCAGTCATGATTCAAAATAGTCACGACTGTCAGACAGCCAAATGAGTGATATATTGAATGTAAGAGAGAGAGAAAAAAATAAAGATAAAAATAAAAAAATTACAGCCTCTGTAAAAAGGATTGCAGTGGGGCCCAGATCCTCCAAAATTTGTCCGACTTTTGATGAAGATCATGAGTAAGTTTTTCAACTGAGACAATGGCAGAAATCTGTGATATCCACATATCAACTGTAGGGGCCTGTGGTGCTGACCATCTCAATAGTTTACATTTCTTTGCCAGAAATAAAAGGATTGCAAGCAGATGTTTAGTGTCTGCATTAAGTAGAATGTCTGAAGCATGGTTAAAGAGACAGAAGGAGGGAGTTAGTGAGAACTGTTTACCAATGATCTCTTGTATCATGAGATGAACTCTTTTCCAGAAAGTTTGAATACAATTGCAAGACCAAAATAAGTGAATAAATGTGCCCCTATGTATTTTGCAGACACAGATCTGAAGCATCAGGAAACATCCTCCGAAGGCGAACAGGTGTATAATAAGTTCGGTAGAAGAGTTTAAAGTTCTGCTCATGTAAAGAAATGAGGTGGAGTTGGGGAAGACCCCATCACAGATTTCTTCCCAATCTGCCAGATCAAATGTCAGTCCTAGGTCACGCTCCCACACCAGCTTCATAGCATCATAACCTGAGGAGTCAGAGCCAGATAGTAAATGATATATCTTAGAGATAAGTCCTTTGGGAGATTTGGTCTTGACAATCATATTCTCTAACTCTGACAATTTTGTGCATAATTTTCCTGTCCTCCAGAGAGAGCTCACAAAATGACGGATCTGTAGGTATTTATATAAATCTCTATTAGAAATATTGAAATTGGCTTTAATTTGTTCAAAGGATTTAACAGAGTCAGAGTCCAGCATGTCCATAATATTTGACAGTCCCTTAGATACACACATGCTTACTTTAAATTAATGACAGTAACCTGCTTCTGCGGTTGGGGCACAACTTAATGATAAAGGAAAAAAGCAAATTACTTCTTTCCTAGTTATTGTTTAGCAGTCACCTAATAATTTAGAATAGCACAAAAGCAGCCTAAGTCAAGACAAAGACTTTAATGTTTTGCTTATTAAACAATCTCTTAAGTTCATAAAACCATAAATAACAATATTGATGATCGATGAAGTCAATAGTTCACTGCCTACATGAGGCAGTGAACGAGGCAATGCTGCTCATGCTATAGTAGCCGTCAGCCACATCTAGCTTAGCTGCCATTAGATTTAAGAAAGTGGGACATCTTAGAACATTTTTAGAATTATCTTATGTAACTGAGTTGCCAAATAAGAGGACAAAATTAGCCATAAAAGAGACCCTCACCTTACATTAAAAACACTCAGTGTTTTTAATGTAAGGTCCAAATTCTTATTAGCTTTAGATGCTCCAAGCTCTCAGGCCATATTTTCTGGAACACTTCTAAATTTTTAATGGAAAAATACAATGAAAATACAGAATAAAAACATTTGCACTTGTCTTCCTAAGATATTATTTCTGCTCAGAAGCAACCGACTGTGAATAGAGTTCTGATGAACACGGTGGGCTTAACTGTTCACCTGGCTGCATCTTTGTCTGAAGCCAGGAGACAGCTAGCTGCTTGGCTAACAGCTTGCAAGAAGACTTGCAACATGGTGTTTTTAGCTCCAAATCAGGCTGGCATGAGTGACCAGCAATAATAAAGTGTTGTTTCTCAGCTCAGATTCTCAAACTAATCAGAAGGATTAGCAGCAGCTATGCATGGCTAGTACAGGTCAGCTTGAACAGCTGACGCATCCTGTTTGCTCCTGTCTGGCTGTCATATTCAGTGAAGCTGTGACTCTCAGCTCTGGAGTTCAAAAGGCTGGTTCATCTTCTCCCTTAGAGGGGCTAGCAACCATATTTTGGATGCCAGCAGCAATTTTGGGGAACCTGTAATTCCAAGGTGCCTTTTGCAGAATTCTGAATTAAACCAGGATCAAGCTGTAGTTAGGTACTGGATGCAAAAACAGTAACATGTATTTTTGGATCTTTCCTCCGTTTTGTCCACTCCAATGTAGCAGTGCCACAGAAAGAGACAAGTGTTATGCTATCTAAACAGTGTTGTAAATTTAAGGTGCTCTAGTTAACTAAAAGAAATGTTTACTAGTTGAATAGTAAGACTTAATATTAATCAAGTAGAGCCCAACTCTGACCATTAGGGGACGGAGCAGAACTGAAAACTAAATGTTTCCTAACCTGGGAAGGTTTTCTCAGCTTTTGAGAGCTTTAATACAACTTGTTCAGGTTTCCAACAAATTATTTTATGTAATTAACATGGAGGAGCAGAATGAGGAGACCAGAACATTTGTGTTAATATTTAATACATAGTTTAGAAAGTTACAATTTTCTTAGGAGGTATTATATCAGAAATGAACATCTCCTACCATTATGATTATATGTGATTTTACAGATTCAAATTCAGATACATATATTACAGTATAATATAATACAATGTAATGCAGTACAATATAATCAAATGTAGCTTCTTCCTGAGCAAGCAGGCAGCAGCAGTGGGAAGGAATGACTCACTTTTTCTAAATGTGAAAGGCATCTGCATGCGTGTGCATGTGGGTGTGTGTGTGATGTTGTTAAACACTCAAGTAACCTTAAACACTCAGCTGAGTATGTCATACAGCAGTTAATGTAGTGATGACCAGATCACAGGGACCCTTTACACACTAATGACACTCAGGTTACATTTCATGTTTGTGATCTTTTCTATGTCATTGTCTATGTGTGTCCATCTCTCTCTCCTGTTGTGTGTGTGTGGTCATGAAGTCCCCCAGCTCTCTGTGTGGTCTGTCACCCTTTACCCTGCAGACCTGCAGTGTCTGAATCAACACACTCAGTCTCTATGTTCCTGCTGCTGCTCTTCACACGTTAAACATCCAAACATCATCTTCCCACAGAGTGACAGAGTGAAACCAGCTCACAGTGGTTGCCTCTGAGGACCTACACATTTCTGTAAGTTTAAGAAAATTATCTTGAAAAAGTGAAACGTGAACAACTAGCATATTTTGAATAACCTTTTCAATCCACAATCTGCACATTGCTTACATCTCATCACCTGAAATATAACAAGCATTATTGGGGCATTAAAGTTTCCTCCCTCCACCAACATTATATCATTGCTCCACCTTGGAGGGAGGAACAGGACAATGTTACCTATGAACTTGTGAGGGCAAAATGGGAAAGCTTATTTACAGAATAAATAAGCAGTTACCTAGAAGTCATGAAGTAACCCTTAAAGCAGTCAAGTGTGAGAAAGTATAGTGAAAAAACCAAACACATTACCACTAGAGACAAGCGCAACAAAATTAAAACGACATAGAGTAAAAATAAAATAAAACAGAAAAAATTTGTAATGAAACAGCGTAAACTCATAAGTGATAGAACTCAATAATAGATAAATAGGTAAATTGATAGAAACTTTAGGATTTTCCCTTTGGGAAATTGTAGTTCCCATCTCCAACAGAGCACCTAAACATCAAATACTTAAATTAAAATTACTTAAATATTTAAATTAGTAATAATTAGAATTTCTCAGTTAAATGTATCTGAATAACTTTGGAAAATTTTTCCAAAGTTGTAGGAACAAGCTTATAATATCACTCTTTTTATTAGAGTAATATTATGAAGAAATGTTATGCTAACTGCCCTGTGACAGACTGGCGACCTGTCCAGGGTGTACCCCACCTCTCGCCCGGAACGTAGCTGGAGATAGACACCAGCAATCCTCCCGACCCCATTAGGGACAAGGGTGAACAGAAAATGGATGGATGGATGTTATGCTAACTAAAGCAAAATTTCTGGATATACTGCACACTTTGTAAAACGTTTAAGACTAAGTTAAAATCCAAAAGTCAAGATGGTAATAAGATACATGTATGTCATCCATGCTTGGACATGCTGAGGGTCTTGAGGTGAGCGGTGGGATAAACCCTCATCAGGTCTGAGTAAAAAACAAAAAGTTTGAAAGAATCAATCAGAGAGGTAAAAATTCATGAGGGTTCTGGTTTATTTATAGTTTGCACAAAACAATTTTCCTCTATCTAAAAGTATCAGCAAACAATGATGGCTAATTGGTGCCCCCCCATTGCACTTAGCGTTGAAAGGTTAACTCCCACAGATCACAGTATGAGGGAGTAACTGATAACCTGAGCATAGCTTTAAGACTGAAGCATATAAAAGGCTCGACCATCCTCTCTGGCTGGCTAACAAGTGTGGCTCCTGGGGGTTCTGCCTTCTCTGTGCTGGTGGTCCACACACTTTGTTACATTCTTTATTTGTTCAAATGGTGCCGAACGTCATGTGTCTATTTTACAAGCTCAGTATTGACACTTCTACACAAGGTTTCATTAAATTACATGAAGGTATTCTATTGAACTTCAGATCATTTCAAATGACATACATGGACCTAACTTAGACATCAACATCATTTCATAATATTCAGATTAATTCAGCTGTGAAGATTTGTTGTACTGATCACACTGAAAAAAATACCTCTTTGGATGAACATTAAGTTCAATCGAGTGGAAATCCTTTCCATGATTTAATTACGTAAATTCAAAGACGATTTTTTTAAAAAGTCAAAGACTTTTTTTTACAGTTCTTAAATGCCAATAGTGCCCTGCAGAGAAAAACAAATATCTATAGTTTAACGTGTAACTAAAACCGCTTTGAAGTTTTCCCAGGCACAAAACAGTTATGTCGCGTGACATGTCCATGCAGTGACATGTCCGGGCTGGAAATCGAACCCAGGACCTTCTTGCTGCAAGGCAACAGCTCTACCAACTGCACCACTGTGCAGCCGCTAATCAGACATTTATTGCTAAAAATGTCTGATAGACACACCTATCACACACACCTCAACAATAAGTGTAATAATAATGACCAAAACAAAACACGGGAAATATTAGGGTCAGCTAAATTGTCTTTGCGGGACCTAAATAAGACCCCGGAACTGACGCTGTTGTCATGGTTACCTAGAGACGGACACTACGCAGACGCAGTGAGCTGTTATCAACCAGTGTCTTTTTAAAATGTCCACCCGATAGAACACCATCCTTAGAAATAAAACCTCTGGCAAAAATACAGACAGTAGTGGGAAGACACAGGCTAAACAATCACAGTGAAGTTTAATAGGGGCATTAAAATAAATGTGTCGGTGACATTCATTCAGTGGCACCATTGAGTTTGATATCAGACAGAATGGATCAAGAGAGGAAATGCAGACCCGTTAGAACGTAAAGAACCAGACATCAGTCTCTTTATTCCTCCGTCATTTCCTGAGACCAAAAAATAATATAGATGGCAATTTAAAGAACAAATCATACAAATAAATTAAGTAAATAAATAAATATTGTGAAGAGAACATTAAAAACGTTTGTTAGGGATGTGGGTTGCCAGTTTGGATAAGGCTTCCTATCAAGCTATAGGAATGATAGAAAACATGCTAACAAAAAGCCTCAGACCTACATCTCATAGGAGGGTCTAGACACAGGCTAACAGAAGCGGCTCTTTGGCTCACTTGTACAAGTTTATGTCCTGGGGGGCGCCGGTGAGATGTTCGCGTCCACCTCAAAAATATGTAGTTGCGCCCCTGATTGGATGCCTGTGGCTTGGTGTGGTGCATAGTTTTTGCATTGTCTTACACAAAGTGTGTTTTGTTCAGGTAAAGTTGACGTCTATTGAAGGCCCTGACTGAAACCCCCTGGCACGCCACTGACTACTATAATTTATGCCACAATTTAGGGTAGTGTGTAAAAATACACACGGAAGTAATCATCTCAATTTGGCTGTTAAACGTTTCATTCAGTATTGAACTGATATGAGACGCGATTTGTACCGAATTGCCCGACAGAAATTTTTATCAACCCTAAGTTCAACAATAATTACAAAAATAAAACACAAGGAATGTTAAGTCAGCTAAATTGTCATGGTGGGACCATCACAGGACCCCCTGGAACACTATGGACCTGCACTTAAAAAAAGTGATTTTGGAGATTGGTAAATATGATCTATACAAATCATATAAAATTTAATTTATTTTTTCAGTCAGCCAAGGAATTATAAAATAATGGGTAAATTATACATATGTTACCCATTCGTTAATACTAAAAACCATTACATAGGAAAATACAGTAAAATATACCCCAAATCGGTCCTCCAAAGTTGCACATGCGTCAGACCACATTTTTGAATGAGCGGGACAGGTAACTCTGCATCCTCTCTGCCATCGAACCGTGAGCTGAAGGTAAGCTATTTACATAGGGGTGCTGTGAATAATGGGAAGGCAAATTGTAATATTTGAAAAGATGAGATATTAGGCCTACACTTGACGTATATTCAATGTGCATCTGTGTAACATGCCATTACTTGAAATCAAAGTTTGAATCTGTCCCTGGCGCCACCATGGCTGTTAACTGTCTGGACAACTGCAGGTAAGTTGCAAAGAAATGTGTTCGCGGTGTGCTTTTTACAAGATTAGCCAGCATCTCTGACCGCTGGTTTTAAGGTTATAGTCAACGGCAGCTTTATCTAATACAGTGGTCCCCAACCATCAGCCTGCTTAAGAAATAATTAAATAGCCTATGTCTGTTCTATGTATTGAGTCTGGAGGAGCTTTTATTTTGGAAATCCTAAATCGGATGCTGTTGGTTACCTTGTGCGCCAACATGCAGCAGAGTAAGAAATAACGGCATCGGTCTCGGTCCTTACACTGTGCGTCACTGTTTTATGTTGTTTACCTGTTAGCTCCGTTAGCTCCCTCAGCATGGCTGCTAGAGTCGGTCTCCGCCGCGGTCTGTTTAAAAAAAAAAGATCCGCTCTCCAGATTACCTACATGTCTGTATACATGTGTCTCTGTTGGTAAAGTGTAGCGTTACTTGTCAGAGTTTTATTTTTACAATCGGGACTCTAAAGACTCACGTAAAGATGACGTGTTGCACGTCTTTTCCGGTCAGTCATCATGGAAACAGGTCGCTCATCCAGGGTGCTGGATGTGGACCAAAGTGGAAACAAACATGTTGTAAAATGAAAACAAAGTACCATTGTATCCCACCTTTATGTGTGTAAACACCCACCAGGTCTTATGCAGCTTATGCTAAAGGAGGGCCTGCAGGTTCCAAGATGCACCCTCTGCTAGACACTTTAAATGACATAATTTTATTTTAGCCTACTTTTTTTTTCACAAATATGTCATTATTGATATCCGTGAAATAAAAGTGAATTAATTTGTAAAGAATTGCTTTGTTGTACACAAAGTTGAGCTCCTTACCAACTTGAACTACCCTTTGGTTTTTAAGCAATTCGGTCTTAGTGTATGTAATTTCTAATGTCTAGTACAGTTTAATTAATGATGACACGTTCTAACATTCATATTACTGTACTATTAAGGAGAAAATCAAAGAAACAACATTTGACATATTGTCATGTTTGTTAATGTAAAGTACAAAATGAAAAAGTCCAGAAGGCTTAGAAATGTCTACGGGAGCAGATTTGTTTTGGCTCAGTGAAACAGTCTGGTTCTTACAGCTTCTTTTTCTCTTTCATCACTGGGACCCCACACTGCTCTCTAGCTCCCACACTGTCACAGACAAAAAACTCTTATTTCTGTGCTTATGCAATTAGAAAGCCCCCCCACCCTTTCTTGGATGAAAGGCTGTTTGACGCCACTAATACTTAGAATATAAAATTGCGGTTTACCAACAATCCCTCACCGGAAAAGGAACAGCTCTCACTTCAGCTTCTCCTGATGCCTCTTTGTAGCCTGATATTCCATTGCATTTACATATTTTATACAGTATAACCATTTTTATACTGCTTTATCAATCACAAATAATTAACATAATTAAAAAAAGTGGTAGAAATCTCCGAAATCTGCTCAAACTTTATTATTTTTATAATAAAGTTTTCTAAACCTGCCTCTTGCTGACCTTTTGTGTGAGGCCGTTACCCACACAAAACAGATCATAAGATTACTGTCTGCTTATACCTTGCCTCCATGAATAAAATGAGAATTGTAGAACCATTTGTGAGTTAGTTGGATACCTGAGCACCTGAACAGGTTTGCTGCTTTTATTTACCCTCACGTGAGGCCAACACCCAGGCTGAAAGTGATACTTCAGTCAGGGGTCCTCAAAGTCGGTCCTTGGGGGCTGGCATCCTGCATGTTTTAGTTCTCTTCCTGGTTTAATGTACCTGGATCCAATGATGGCTCTTTAGGAGGCCTAAGAAGAACATTGACATACTGAAAAGGTTGTTACTACCACAAGGGAGAGAACTAAAACATGCAGGATGCCGGCCCTCGAGGACCGACTTTGGGGACCCCTGCTTCAACCGATGTTTGCTCAACTGTTTTATCCTAATCCCTGCAACTACATATATGGCCCTGACATGATCCGCCTTGATACTGAAAAATGACTTTCTGACCAAGACTTAGACTTGGGGTTTTGAAGCACTCCATCTAGAAAGATTTTGCTGAGATTTCTTTTCATAGAAGGCCTGAATTAAAAGCAATCCTTGTTATTTTAACTTAATGACAGAAATCAACTCTCTGTGAAATATTTTAGGAAATTGTGGTGTTAGACTTACTACAGCTTTAATAAGTCTGTGTTAAAACCAACACAGCAATGATATCGTTTTTTGCTTTCTATAAAAGTTGCTACCTTTTTTCAGGAGATTGATGTACTTTTTTCAAATTAAAACCACTTCATCAGAAACAGTGGTGGGGAAATGTAAATGTGATTTGGAATGGTAAAGTGAGATATTTACTGAGGTCTACTGATTATAAACACAGAATTTAACCAACCAAAACAGTGCATCTATTCTGTAAGTCCAAGTCAAAGGGTTCCTGCCATTACTAAAGTATTAAACTATAAACATTTTTCTTCCTCTACTAAGAATTTAGAAGGCATAGGTGGATGAGACTCCGTATTCACTTAGAAACAAAATAAAGTTGTTTTACGAAGGTTTTTGTCAATGAGATAGAAATCGAAACCATTGTTTTGAGTTTGGTTTTGTCTGAGTTCTGGTTCTTGTGTTTTGAGATTTTCCTGTCTTTTAGTGAGACTTTTTTTAACTTGTATCAGTTCGTACTTCCTGGATTATTTAAGTTTTTCATAATTTGTGACTTTGGTCAACTTGCCAGAGCTCCACTGACTATGAGATGCTGTTCCAGTTCCACTAATCCCCTTCCAGTATTAGTAAGCCTTTTTCTGTCACTCCTTGCCAGATTTCTCTGTATTCCAGGCTGATCCATTTATTCTCTTCTGGCTACACTGTTCCATTCCTGGTTCCAGCTTTATGCAATCCCTGCCTTGAGTTTTCTTAGGACATTTATTTTTGTAATTCTCTTTCACATTATTAAATCTTCACCTACAGAAAGATTATTCTGCTGTCTCTACAATAACTCCACCAAACAGGTCAATTTATGGTTTTAAATGTTATTTATGTGAATTTAAAATGTGGTGAAAATGCAGAGTATCCCTTTATGTCATAAAGGAACGAAACAATAATGTGCCATCCTTAAAAACCTGTCTCTTTTGACCAAAATCTGCCTTTGAGATGTGTTGTAGTCAATCCCATGACTATGTTCACAAGTTCACAGGGCAAAACATAATCAAGGTGTAGGTCACTTCCATAGGAACAAACGCCACAGCCACTTACTACTGTACCTCCGTCTTCTTCAATAAACCACACTTTAAAGAGACAATTAAGCATTTTAAAATATTTAAACTCCCCCAAGCTCCAACAATTGTTAGATAATTTTCTATGCCATTTTTATTGAGTTATCTATAAGTGATGTGTCCTAAAATTCAAGCAACCTGGGAAACTGAAGAAAAACATTGAATGATTTGTGATTTTTTTTTTCTTGTTGTTGCATGATTATACCAGCTGGATATCAAAGTACATAGAACAGGTCTTTTCCTATGTGCTGCTGACTCTACTCCCAGTGGGGAATTTTCATGGCAGACTTCCACTGTGGAATCAGATCCAGTGTTAAGTTTCCTTGTTGTTGGACTGATGGGGAGCCTTTTCCTCTGCCACAGTGGGACTGAAGGAATGGTGTTTACTGCATAGAGCCAACTGGCCTGTGAGACTACCACAAACACTGCAGCACAGCTATTAAAACTCAAACTGGGCTTCAAAGTCCATCAAACACACTGGAACAGAACTGGAGCTCCTTTTCAGACATATCTTGGCATGTTTCCTTAATAACCTCACTTCAATATTTACACTTCTTATGACCACCAACACACACTCACATCATGTAACCCGCAAGCACACACATGCATGTAACTCCAGACCCCTCCCTTCCCCAATCCTTATTGGCTCAATGTGTCGTCACAGAGACAACAGCTGTTTCCAGGATGAAGAAGCTACTTTGAGGGTGCCAGCCAGTCTGAGGGCCTGCAACTAGAGACTCCCTTGGGTCTCTCATGGCCACCATAACGCACACGCACACATGTGCACGCCTTCACACACAGGCAGCACAACAGCACTAGGTCCCTCTCAGGAAGAAAGGAAAAGCACACTTCATCCATAATGTTAATGGTGAGTAGAAGACTACCTGGTTAGTCATCATCATGCAGTCTAAGTGTTGATGTCTTTTAATATGTTTTTGAGATGGAGACCAGGAGGTCCATCCTTAATAAAAGATCATTGATATTATGTTTAATTTATTTACAGAACAAATGCTTTTTGTTTAACTTCTTTATTTCACTTACATTATGACATTTAAACATTCTTTCAGGCAGAGGGACTGGCCATCCTTCCTGTACAGGGAGATTGTGGGGAAAATGTCAGTTTGTTTCAATTAGAGGTTAATTGTTTGAGTCTTACCTTTTGGGTGTGTCTCCTCAGCAGGGTGGAGCAGCAAAGGGAGCTCCAGGTGCTGCTGGAGCTCCCTTGTCAATGTCAATTAAGAGGGGTAATGCTCCAAGAAGTTATATTAAATTTATTCTTTGATTGACCTTAGATTAGCTTAGTTCTAATGATTTGCATGAATGCAAATATTTATTGGTACCATTTATTGTTTTGTGTTAGTAATGTTTATTTCTTTTGTTTTATCACCCCTTTATGAGTTTTGTAATTGTCCAAAGTATAAAAGCCAGCTTCTTTGTCTCACTGTGAAATGGGTGTTGGTGTAGATGTGACCTGCAGGTCCAAATAAATCTACCTCGACTGCATTTTGTTGTCTTGCCTCTTTCCTAAACACAGAGCCTCTGCCAGTCAAGGTGACAGTTTTCATGCCTAAAGTTTACAGCTCAGGGTAATTGTATATAAAAATGCTTAAACATGTTTGTAGGATGATTCTATTTCAGTATTTGTTCTTAACAACAAAAGTCTGAAACAGAATCATATTAGAAAGAATGTGCATGCAAATTACAAAAGACTTTGTGGTGAAGCAACAATAATAAATTGCAATTTAAACTCGGGATGTCCCGATCAGTTTATTTTTTTTATTCCCCCCCTCATTCTGAGTCCTTTGATTTTGTGTACTGGCCGACACCAAGTTCCGATCCAATACTTTTGAAGAAACAGATCCAGGATGTCCCTTTTTTTTCACCTTTTTTATTATTTAACAAAAAACTGAGGCTGTGTAAATCAATGATGTAATATTTTTTTAGCGTGATTTTTTTCTTTTTTCAGTAAAAAAAAACAAAACATTGAGCAACATGAAAAGCTATATTCATGTAGACTAGGAAAAATTTTGCTTCACACAAGACAATAACTGGGCTTCTTAATGCACAGGTTTTTTTATTTTCAATCATAGAAGATTACATAAAACGGTCCTGTCTGTATAGTTCAACAAGCAGAAGATAGACTTGTATCGAACATTTGGCTACCACTGATAAAATATTACAAGTTTCCAGAATAGCAAAAAATGCACATAAGAAAATACAAGATAAAATGAAAAGACATCTGGCAGTGGTCTTTGGCTGCATAAGAGAATAGAATGGAATGTACTTTATTGATACCCAAGGGGAAATTGTTTATTAGTTGACAAGCTTCCCCATCCAAGGTGTCAAATATTAATAATACAATATAACCATAAGATATAAAATTTGTTAAGTAAGTGGTGTTAGTACTTCAATATGACTGAATATAAATAATAAATCAATCAATAAATAAAATAAGTATGCACATGCAAATATGTTAGTCTATAAATAATCTATAAATAAGTGCAGAAAAAATTATATTTAAGTAAAGTTACTCAGAGTTGGGCATTGTAAAGTCTGATGGCTACTGGCAGAAAACATTTTCTGTGACACTCTGTCCAGCATTTTGGTAAAATGTGTCTCTGTAACCAGCCAGAACGTCATGAACTGGATGAGACTCTTTGTCGAGTATGTCCTGCACCTTGGACAGTATCCTTCTCTCTGACACCACTGTGAAAATACAGAGAGCTACAACAATATGCAGCACTAATTTAGAACATGTGGCAGTTAATTTCATTAGCACTGGAGTATGCAGATGACTGCACATTTCATTCTCACATGCAGAAAATGGCTACCCTGGCATTTAGGACTGGACCGTTCGTTTCAGAAATTAACCATCTTGTTAAAATACTGACTGCTTAACACTTATATGTAAACATTCCAACATATTTTCACAATTTATGTGCATCCTTACTGATTTTCTGCCAGAATTAGCACCTAAGGAAAATGGGAAGTCCCAAAATGCATTTCTTGCCCAGTCTTGGGAAAACAGTAATCAATTTTCAGTGCCCTCTGGTGACCAACATATGCTACAACAGAGACATCTTCTGTGGCGTTTTATTGACAGCTTAAATTCTAACAAACAGCATGCTATCCCTAAATGAGTTACATAGGTATTGCCTTCCCATTCAAAACTCCTAATATTGTGACCATATTCCCGGGATTCTCTGAGTACTTGTTTAGTAGACTGATTTTTCTCATGTCCTCATAAATTTAACCAACAACGCACTGACAGTTTCATTCACCATAGGTCCGATAGTATTTCTTCAGTTTCCATCTGATGTGCAGGGATTACAGAAGTTCTAAAAGAACCACAACATATCTGGAGTGCATCAGCTTAGATTCGGTCTAAATCTAATAAAAAGGAATTAACAGCTAATTGATAAACAATGTATCCATACGCATGGCTCTGGTTCTGGAACCAGTCTCCTTGAGAGGGGCTGGACATACTTCCACTCTGGAGTTGCCCAAGGTGAGATGCGTCAGGCAGGAGTGGGCATACTTGTTGCTCTCCATCTCGGCGCCTGTACGTTGGGGTTTACCCCGGTGAATGAGAGGATAGCCTCCCTCCGCCTACGGGTAGGGGGACGGGTTCTGACTATCGTTTGTGCTTACAGGCTGAACAACAGTTCAGATTACCCACCCTTTTGTTTGGAGAGGCCATGGAGAAAGACTCCCGTACAGCTTTGAGTCAATTCTGGTCCACCATCCAGCGTCTCAGGAGGGGGAAGCAGTACAGCACCAACACTGTTTACAGTGGGGATGGTGTGCTGCTGACCTCAACTCGGGATGTTGTGGGTTGGTGGGCAGAATACTTCGAAGACCTCCTCAATCCCACCAACATGCCTTCCATTGTGGAAGCGGAGTCTGGGGACTCTGGGATGGGCTCTCCAATCTCTGGGATCGAGGTAACCGAGGTGGTCAAAAAGCTCCTCAAGGGCAGGGCGCTGGGGTGGATGACATCCGCCCGGAGTTTATTAAGGCCCTGGATGTTGTAGGGTTGTGTTGGCTAACGCGACTCTTCAATATCGCATGGACATCGGGGGAAGTTCCCCTAGATTGGCAGACTGGGGTGGTGGTCCCCCTGTTCAAAAAGGGGGACTGCAGGGTGTGCTCCAATTACAGGGGGTCACACTCTTAAGCCTCCCTGGCAAGCTCTATTCGGGGGTTCTGGAGAGGAGGGTCCGTCGGACTGTTGAACCTCAGATTCAGGAAGAGTAGTGTGGTTTTCGTCCTGGTCGTGGAACACTGGACCAGTTCTACACCCTCAGCAGGGTCCTGGAGGGTGCATGGGAGTTCGCCCAACCAGTCTACATGTGTTTTGTGGACTTGGAGAAGGCGTTCGACCGTGTCCCTCAGGGAGCCCTCTGGGGGGTTCTCCGGGAGTATGGGGTACCGGGCTCCTTGATACGGGCTATCAGGTCCCTGTATGACCGGTGTCAGAGTCTGGTCCACATTACCGGCAGTAAGTCAGGCTCATTTCCGGTGAGAGTTGGACTCCGCCAGGGCTGCCCTTTGTCACCGATTCTGTTCATTACTATTATGGACAGAATTTCTAGGCGCAGCCAAGGTGTTGAGGGGATCCGTTTTAGTGGCCTTAGGATTGCATCTCTGTTTTTGCGGAAGATGTGGTCCTTTTGGCTTCATCAGGTTGTGATCTGCAGCTCTCGCTGGAGCGGTTCGCAGCCGAGTGTGAAGCAGCTGGGATGGCGATCAGTGCCCCCAAATCCAAGGCCATGGTCTTGAGCCGGAAAAGGGTAGAGTGCCTTCTCCAGAACGGGTGAGGGGGGGGTGTCCTGCCCCAAGTGGAGAAGTTCAAGTATCTCGGGATCTTGTTCACGAATGAGGGACGAAGGGAGCGGGAGATTGACAGGTGGATTGGTGCAGTGTCTGCCGTCAAGCGGGCGTTGTACCGGTCCATCGTGGTGAAGAGAGAGCTGAGCCAAAAAGCGAAGCTCTCGATCTACTGGTCGATCTACGTTCCCACCCTTATCTATGGTCATAAGCTTTGGGTCATGACCGAAAGAACGAGATCGTGGATACAAGCGGCCGAAATGGGTTTTCTCCGTAGGGTGTCTGGGCTCTCCCTTAGAGATAGGGTGAGAAGCTCAGTCATCCGGGAGGGACTCAGAGTAGAGCCGTTGCTCCTTCACGTCGAGAGGAGCCAGTTGAAGTGGCTCGGGCATCTGGTCAGGATGCCTCCTGGACGCCTCCCTGGTGAGGTGTTCCGGGCACGTCCCACCGGGAGGAGACCCCGGGGAAGACCCAGGACACACTGGAGGGACTATGTCTCTCGGTTGCCCTGGGAACACCTTGGGATTCCTCTGGAGGAGCTGGAAGAAGTGGCTGGGGAGAGGGAAGTCTGGGCCTCCCTTCTGAAGTTGCTACCCCCACGACCCAACCCCGGATAAGCAGAAGATGATGGATGGATGGATGGATGTATCGATAATCCAACACAGATTGAATTAAAGCATTAACATTGCTTTAATCAATGTTCTTCTGTACAAATAACTTAAATGAGAGTTTTACATCAAACTATACACCTAAGTACCTTATGTTACTGTTGCGGTGCAAAACATTCAAAAGAGATTTGTTGATTGATGTTGCAACATTTAATTGAAAGTCTGTAACACAAAATAACTATTAAAAGTGGAGTCTTACACAGTGCTTATACAGAATCGTCTTAGCAATGGTTATCTTTTTATCTAATGCATAATTCCCAAGAAAATCAACATAGCGTCAAAACATAGTAGACATTCCTGATATTTTACTTATCGCAGTTGGATTCAGAAAGGCAGCAGGTTTCTCCATCTAAATATACACTCCATGTTACTATTTTTATAACCAAAGTTATCAAATCTTTTTGATCTAACTCCAAGAGCACAGCAAGTAAATAACACAGAAATCAATATTAATTTACATTGACTATTACACCAACATGCTCTATGTGTCACATTACCACCTTTTTCAGTTTCTGCCCATTTAATCTAAGATCCATTGTAGGATTAGCCTTCTTTTCCTTGAGAAACATATTGTGTATTTTCAACAGACAAATGAAACTCCATTCATGTGACCATCTGTCAACTCTATCATCGCTAATTGCATTCTATTTTTAAGATCGTTAATATTACCACCTCTTGCCCATAATGACTCATCATTTTCATAGTGCTTTACTGATGCTGAATCCATTGTTTATATCTGAGACACGCCTCCAGGCCTGCTGATGTATGACGTCCCTCAGGGTCCTCCCAATGGTCCTCCCAATGGTCCTCCAATGCTCTACCTTAACTAAAGTTAAGTTTCGTTTCTACCGAAACTTTCCATTAATAACAAAAGGCTGTTGTGAAGAATCTCATGTGTCAGTACTTCGTGTGTATGTGTGTGCGTGTCTTGAGTAAGCGTCTCAACACCACCTCTCGCCCATAATGACTCATCATCTGCATAGTGCTTTACTGATGCTAAAATCTATATTATTAAATATTTCATTAACCATTATATTAAAAAGTATTGGTCCACATACACTTCCTTGTGGAGTTCCATTTTGTATAGTTCTCTCCTTTCAACATCTGATTCAGTTACTTTTCTTATTTCCTTTATTCATTGTTTGCCAATGTATTTGGACTTCTTTTACAATAATCACCATTCATGCTACAATTATCTAAATCATCTAATACTTTGCATTTTTCCATCTCACTTTATGGTTTGATTTAATCTGTAATGAAATCTGGTCACACCTCTGTCACTTATAACTTTAATAAAACCTTCACTCTAGTTTGTCTCTTAGTACATTCATCTGTGTCCATCCCTGTGTGCCAATCGTACTTCTTTCCTTCCCACCAACCTCTGTCCAACAATAGAGACCAACTACATGGACGTATTTAAGTGTGCAACACATGCAGATAACAAATAAAAATGCATCAGCAAAAGAAAATCACTCTGTAGCGTTGTTGCTGTAAGTAAAGGCTGAGTTACAGTTGCGCTTTTGAAAGTTCGCATTAAGCACACGCTAGAGAATATAGCAACACTTATGACGCTTATGGTTAACACGTAAGTTGGACCTGTATTCTCAGAAAATGAGGCTTCATAGAAGGTTTATACAAATGCCAATGCAAGAGGACCTGCTCTGCAAGAGCACCTTCTAAATTGTCCATTTGTGTGAACGGTGATTTTTTTCACAAATCACAGAGACTTGTAGATGAAAAAGTGTCAATTTAATTCCAATTCAAAAACACTTCACTGATCTCAAAGGGCTGTGACAGACTGGCGACCTGTCCAGGGTGTACCCTGCCTCTCGCCCGGAACGTTAGCTGGAGATAGGCACTAGCACCCCTCCCGACCCCACTAAAGTCAAGGGTGAAAGAAAATGGATGGACGGATGATCCCAAAGGAAGATTAAATATTGTTGTAACTCATTAATTCAAAGTTTTCAAAGAGTTATTGTTGATAGTGATGGCTGGTGGCATCACTATCTGTATGACAATGAATTTAAAGAAGCCTCACATGAAGAGAGGATGGTCAGGATTGTCCATAATTTTCTTGATGATATAAAGAATCCTTCTTCGCATCGTTATTTCCAGATATTACTTTGCTTTGTTTACATTAAAGATGAGATGATTGTGAATTATGTCAATTTTACATACCACTGATCCTTTGGAGGAAGAAATAACTTCCACTTTCAATGTCTGGAGATGGAAATGGAGGAATGCTTCCATCAAAACCTCCTAGCATATTTAACCAGGAAAGTAATATCTGAGACAAAATGTAGACAGATGATGAAGAGATCAACTTGGAACAGAGACTAAGTGTTTTCCCTATCTTTATTTTTAAAATTTAGCTTTTTTTTTTTCAAGAACACGCAAAGCTGGAGAGATCACACATATTACCCCTTCCAAACAAACAAATTGATAACACATCCAAATGAAGAGTGTGTCATCAACCAGGACCTTCACTCAGCTTATGGCATTTGTATAGATTGATGTGTTAGCATGTTTCTGCTCTAGTTCTCTATAAATAATATAGATTTGTGTTTTCCAGATATTGTGAAGCTTTGTCCTTCAATTTTGCAGATCAGTCAGCGAATAAATGTGCATAACCAGACAATACTGGAGGCCTACACAAATCTTTGCAGACTTAGTAGATTTTGGTATTTTCCCCCCAAAATTAAAAAGCTTAGCAGTTCTAGTGTCAAACAGGCACACACACTGCACACACACACTATGGCAGCTTTGTCTTTCAGAACCTGCTGCACATGTTGTTTTGAGTTAACTGCAACTGTCAGGACAACCAGCCATCTTATCTGCACCTGCCACTGACACAGCAAATGCATGTCCACACACAAACACACAGGAGAATAATGTCCAAATGATTTACTACAAGGCATGCTGGGAGACTGCCATCCAGCTAGATATTAGTCAGCTGGGGAAAGTAGGAATCATTAGTGTTTATGCTTTGTCTTTCAACAATTCTCAGTTTGTCTTTTGTAATCAGGACATTTTGTGAAATTAAAAAAAGATTCAACATGCACAGAAACTAAGAAGAATTGGAAAATTATGATTGTGACTGTGTAACAATATAGCTCATAAATGTATTCATCCACTCACAGAAACAACAGTGAAACAGACAAATGTACAGCAGAGACGAGGCAAGTGATTTTTCATATATTCTGTTGCTGACTTTTCAGTCCACATTTGTGCAACTCTCATCTCATTCAGAAAAACATTGGGCATTCTTACTGCAAATACACACTTGAGGCTGTACGCTGATTGACAGGTGTGGCAGGTGGGGCACCTCAGTAGCAGCGTCCCACCTGTTGAGCCCAACCCCCTCCATGCCCACAAGCATGCTCCCTCATAACTGCTTTCTCCGCCCCCTCGACTTCTGACCCTATGACCAACTTTCTATCCCCATGGGCAAGGTAAAGGCCCTCCTGTCTGTACCAGCAACCAGAATCCCAGCTTCATAAATAAAACCTGATCTGCCCCTGCCTGGTGAAGCCCACTGCTGCCGTTCACAGGAACCCCTGCCACTTGGGACCCCCTCCCTCCCACCTACTCTGACACTTCTGCTGAAGAGCAAAACTGATAACTTTACAAAAACACCATCTTAACTTCCTGTTAATATTAAACCTTAAAGTAGAGAATAACAGACTGATGATAGAAATGGCTTGTGCTTAAATGTCAAACTTTGTTTTATTTTGTTTCACAAGAAAAGATAAAACATAAGAAAAAAGAAGTGGACAAGGAGACTGAATATACTTATCACAAACTGATAAGATTAAAACCTTCTCCTATATAAGTGATGAACTGTACACCCCTGTAGTGCCCCTCATAACTGAATTTTTCAACTTGGTTGGTTTAAAAAAAATTTAAATACTGAGTTGTTTTATCAGAACATCTTAGTTTTTACAGACCAATGGCATGGGGGCCACCAAGTGGCTTTTTTCCCATTATTATGTGTGTGTGAGCTGTTTATTGCGTGAGTGTGGCATTTATCCCCTCTTGTCTATTTTTACTTTTATTTTTACCATGATAAAAATAAAAGTAACAACAACCTGTCAACTTTTCATATTCTCATTTTTTCATTTAATTCTGACTATGGTATATATATACTATAATAGAATGAGTGGTAAGGTTAGATTCCTGTCCTGGAATGTGAATAGCCTGAGCAGTCCGGTGAAAAGATCTCAGAAAACATCTCGATGCTGATGTAATTTTTTTTCCCAGAAAACTCATCTGTGGATCTGAGACCAAAACAGACAAAAATCTCCATGGGTAAATCACATATTGCATTCATATTTTTATTCAAGAGCCAGAGGGTAGCAATTTTAATTAAGAATAAGATACACTTTTCTTTTGATAAGATAATCTCAGACAACAATGGGAGATATTTAATTGCTGTGGGTACCCTGATGAACAATCCATGAGGGTACCCAGTGATTGTGATGAATGTTTATGCTCCAGATTTTGATGATGTTATTTGTGTAAATAACCTTTTAGCAAATAGAACAATTGCTAAACAATGTAACCTTTTTATATCCAAACATTTGTGGAAGGATCTTTTTGAGTTGAAGCCCAATAGTAAGGTTTTCATATCACAAATACATACTATTATTGCTGTTTAGGGCAATCATTTAACAAAAAAAAACATTGCTTCTAAATGGGAGCAGGAATTGGGTTTTAAAATAGGGAAAGATTACTGGGACAAAATAACTGACCAGATTCATAGATTATCATCTTGTGCTAGGCTTTCCCTTATTCAATTTAAGACAGTATACAACCTTCATTATCAAAATCAAGACTATCAGAAATATATCCCAGTGTGTGTAATCTGCGCAGCAGATGGAATGCCTCCCCTTGTGATTTAACTCACATCTTTTTCAGCTGGTCATTGCTTCAATCAAATTTGTTTTATTATTTTGTTGTGTTTGTTTCTCTATGGTTTGAATGTTACACTAAAACGCTGCCCACTAGAGGTGAATTTTGGTTTTTCTGAGAATTCCACGATGAACCTTGGTCGAAAAGCAGATGTTATCACCTTTACCTCATTAATGGCACAACGCAGAATTTTATTGACTTGAAAAGCTTCTCAACCCCTGGTGGCAACACTCTGATTGAAGGATATCATGTCTTTCTTGAAACTAGAAAAAAAAATCAAGTTTAGGTTAACAGGAAATGCTGACAAGTTCTTCCAGATATGGAAACATTTTTGTTTGTACTCTTTGTATAGTAGCATCAGTAGCTACTTTGTAGCAACTTTAATGCATCTATGATGTTACTGTATTTACAGTAGCATCATAGATGCTACTGTACAAATAAAGTGCTACTGAAAGTAAATTGCCACTTCTGTGATCACCTCACCACATTTAACTGATGCTCCAGCAGTTGTATTTCAAGTCATATTTTTAACATTTTAAACCCACAAAATAGAACCGGAGTCCTATTCCATTATTCCTAGCTGCGGTATTCAGGCGAAGGGGGCCTGCTTTGAACACTTGGATTTTTTTCAAAGTAAACGCTTTGAGCCCTTGCATCTTTGAGTCCTAGATGCCAGGGCTCAAAGCGTTTACTTTGAAAAAATCCAAGTCTTTGACATATGTGATACATATACAGTATGTATCACATATACATACTGTATACGTGATAAGTTCTATATATTGATGATGACATATAAAGATTATCATCACTATCTCTATATATCAGGACATATATCTAGATACATATATGGAGATGTACATATATAGACATCAGATTTCCTTAGTTGTCTCCAGATTAAAATTCCAGATTAAAATGTCGAATATATTTCCTAGGAGATTACAATGGCTACATTCTTGGGGACAGAGGCTACTCCTCATCCCCTGCATCACAACAGGGCTCACAGCAGAAAACAAGCAAAAGTGGAACTTAACAGAGCGATGAGGATCCAGTGCCGAGTCAGTCAAAATATTGCATGTGATATTATAGAGGCTTGTGTAACTTTACACTTATAGCCACTATTAGGGGCGAGAACTGTCCAGGCCCTGATGAAGTCATTCTGGATGAGGACGTGTACCTCGTTGAGTTGTTAAAAATGCAAAATGCCTCAATTATTTCTAATTTTACCCATCACTACCCAAATAAAAATATTTTATGTGATGTATTTTTTTTAATGCCTGAAAGGAAAAGAAACACAGTTGTGTTCTAAAAATAAATTGCCACTTCTGTGATCACCTCACCACATTTAACTGATTCTCCAGCAGACAGAAAAACTTTAACATTACAGTTGCTTTTCTATTTGTTTCATGTAGTGAATGACGTTTCAACTCCTTACTGAGAACAGTTGTACTCCAGAAGTGGACAGACCTTCAACGGATCGTCCTTCATTGGTCTTTTGGAGAGAAACGTCCAACTGTCATTTTGCTACACACTTAGAAGTTGGATCTACTCTCATGGAACAAACCTCGTTGTGCACCTGGGTCTGCTCTTCCTCTGGCAGCAGATAAGATGCCTTCATCATCATTGTATGCAGTTGTTTTGGTTCAGATTTAATTCATGGTTTTGGTCTGTGGGAGGAAGCTGAAGTACTTGTAGAAAACCCATCAGTGCACAAGCAGATTATGCAAATTTACAGATCCTAACCCATGACTTTCTTGCTGTAATGCTAAAGGGTTAAATAGCACAGTTTGTTCTTATTTATGTAAAAAGGACAGGGAAGAGCCAAATGAATCATCAAGCACCGGAGTGTTGGGTGTTCCATGAAGCCCACCTGCCTCTTACCCTTCGATGGAAAAAGATGTGTGAAATTGTAAGCAACATGAAAATAAACTGCCATACTTCTCAAGACTGTGAGGAGAGGAGTGTGTTAGCTGTTGGCATGCATGCCGCTGTGTAAGTTGATACGTTCGACTCTGTGTGAGTGTGCTCTGTTGGTAGTCAGACCAACTGTGAGCCCGCTTTGAGTTGGTGGATTTTCAGCAGGCTGCGGGTTCAGAGAGTTGTGGTCACAACAATAACAGGTGCTGGGAGATGGAAACATGATCAGTTGGGCACATAGCAGATGTATGCTGTAATTGATTAGAATGAGTTTTATGACAGTCAGGCCTTAGACATCCAGCAACAGCTCATGCCTCATGGTGGTTCTTTATACATGGACTTCTTTTCAGAAAGCTGTGAATCTTTCTTATACTTATTGTAAAGTAAAAACAATGACAAATGTATTTTCTTTGTCTCCTTCAGATCCAAATTTACATTTACAAGAGATGATTGTGAATCCTGACTGAACTATCATCATCTACTGGGATAACTGTAGCCTGACATAAACTATCCCCCTGTACTACTCTTCAGAGTCTGAGCTCTCAGTTGTTAAGGAACAATTTCTTCCTGGAGGCGTGGTCTCTGTTGAGAGTACATTTTCGTGACGTATGTAAGCGACAGTTTGATGCTAAGAAGCTTACTGGAAATATCCTGTGCTTTAAACATCCGTCCTCCACTGCAAAGAGAGAACTGTGGAGTTGTGCAAGATTGCTAGTAATCTTAATTCAGTATTTGGAAGAGTGGCTAAAACTACAAGCAGAATACAATTCTGAAACAGAATAGAAAATGTATGTTATTGTTTACAACGTTTGCTTCTGTTTGCTGATTGGCCTGTAGAAATTCTACCAGAGGAATCCAAGATATTGGGAGAAATGTAATTGAGATGTTAGAGAGGTTTGAATCGAGTGGTATAGCACATGAAGGCAATGTCTGGGCTAAGCAAACTTAATTATGTTTGAAAAATTACTATGGGTGCAATTTTTACATTTTTAAGATTAAATATCAATGCTAAAAATAAAGTGAGATTGAGAAACACTTCAACAAGCAACTATGAAAACTTTTAGTACCTATTTTACTGGAAAACCAGCAAACACTGATACACTGAAAAAAATACATCTTTGAACATAAAAAAATCATGGAAAGGATTTCCACCTGATTACTTTGCTTTATTTCAGCACTATGTAATTCTGTTACCCCTATTTGAAGCAAATGTGTTAGGTTAACTTAATTTATTTAGGTTATTTCAATGTAAAGCAATTGTGTTGGCTCAACTTATGTTATTATGTTTATTCTATGGTTGATTCCAAATCAAAAGTGTTGGCTGAACTTATTTTTTAAGGTTTATTTTACTCATTCACCATAGTTTGACCCAATGTAATTTCATAGAGCCAGCCCAACTAATTTGCAATGCTTTGGACCTAATAATTTACTTGACTAAGATTAATGCAAATTTAGTTGAAACCAACTTATTTTACAGTGGTACCTTCACACTACTTAAGTTGATCAGACTCATGAAAATTAAGTTAGCTCAACAAACATGCTTCATGCTGAAAGAAAGCTATTTAATCATGTGAAAATCCTTTCCATGATTTAATTATGTTAATTCAAAGACATTTATTTAAGTTACATTACATTAAGTGTTTTAAGACAGGACTGGGTGAAAGGGTAGAAAGAATACTCAACAATTAGAAAAGGTACAACAGAATTGTATTTTCAAAAATGTTAATCATTTTCTTTTACATGTGCTGTGCAGGCACTTTACTACAAAAGGTAAAAACTCTTACCATATCACAACACATTTGAACATGCATTTAATCAATCAATCAATCAATCAATCAAATTATATTTGTATAGCACATTTCAGCAGCCAGGCATTTCAAAGTGCTTTTCATCATATCAAACACAGAAACACAATGCAACATAGTATCAACAATAAGACGACATTAAATCAAGTTCTATCAATAAATTTGTAATTGATTACGTTTCAAATACAATCCTAAACAGGTGGGTTTTTAGTCGAGTTTGCATCCATAAAAGATTTAGCATTTAAGCTAAACATGATAAAATGTTGAAGTTTATGTTTTCGTTTCAAACATAAACTTATCGTGTTAAAAGTACATGATATTCTTTTGTTAATGTAATAACCCCCGAAGTTAATTTTTTTTCGGCGGGAGATGAATCTGACTAAATTGAATCACGTTATCTCAACTTGAATACATTTTATTCAAGTTGAGACAAAGAATGATTGTCTTGCATGGTCTCGTGTGATTTCCCATGATCTCGCGTGATATCCCGTGCTGAAGACCTGTCGTGTTCAGCACATCAGTCTGACTATAATGATTCATGTTATCTCAACATGATTAAATTTCATAAACATTAAGTTGTTGAAATTCTTGTTTATCCAACATGTTTGTGTCACGTTTTTGTTTGAAACATGAAATTATTGTGTTAAAAGTACATGATATTTTTTCGTTAATGTAATTATCCCCTAAGTTAATTTTTTGAGTGTAGCTGATTTTCTACAAGTGTCACGGGCTGAATGTCAGAACTGGAGGAACGATTTCACTCGTGGATGCATAAAGAATTTGCTTTTGTTTTTATCTGTGCTACTTTATCAGATTCTCATATCGTAGCCCATCTAGATGTATATCTGTCGGTGCTATCTGTTGAAACTGCTGGAACTGCTGTTGGGTTTTATTAATGATGCAGTCAGATCTCTAGGCCATAGTAGTTATCAAGGAGATTAATATAAATGACTCTACATGCAGGCCTTCTTGGTGTTACCGCTTCGGGGCGGAGCGTAGTCACTCCTGAACATTCTGATTTAGAACTCTGACATTGGTGTATCAGAAACTGCCAACAAACTTCCACAGTTTCTGTGAATGAGTTGAAAAGCAATTGAACACAATGAACATGAATAAACTCCTTTTCATGTTTCACAATTTCTAAATAAATTTGACTTGCACTACAGTTCATATATGTTTCTTTCCTCTCCATCTTGTGTTTTTTTTCTAATGCAATGTATACTCTGGAATGACTTATAGACTGGAAATGATACTTAGTCATATACTTGCAAAAATAAGAGTTTGCAAAGGATTAAAAGACAGTGAAACTATGTAAGTGTGTTTTTTGTGCATTAGTATGCCTTAAAAGGGTCCAATTTTCTAAAGCGAAAGATAACCACCACAGTGTTGACATGAGAACTGGTGTATATTTTCTTGCAGGTCAGATATAGAAAGTTATTTTTACATTTTGATAAAGTTGTGTAGCTTAAGACAGTCTACAGCTAGACTGTCAATCATCTTTAGACAGAGGGCAGCCAAAGTCATTCATTTTTCTGAATTTGTAGTTTTAGGTAAGTACTTATTGTTGAGGGGCACAAGCAGGCCACCTGACGCACAGATGAAAAAAATAAATAAATGAAAACTTGAGGCATCAAGTAAAAAAACTGGGGAGGGACATAGCAGGCCTGAGACCTTGTATCTTCTATCTGCTCCTTTTAGAACAAATTATGTAATGTTGGATGTCAGTTTAGATGACTATTTGTCATATCATTATCTGAGAAATGTATCCAAGGAACTTTGTGTTTTGGTCAAAACGTAAAACCCTCTGGAAAGTAGACTCAAAGCAGCACTATCCTGTATGTGTGTGTGTGTGTGTGTCCTGAGACACGCACGTATACATATATATATATATATATATATATATATATATATATATAGCTCTGGAAGAAAATTAAGAGACCACTTAAAATGATCAGTTTCTCTGATTTTATGTTTATGTTTGAGTAAAATGAACAATGTTCTTTTATTCTATGCACTCCTGACATCATGTCTCCAAACTTCGAAGCAAAAATTTTGTATTTATTTGATGTCTGCTATGTATTTTTGATTGTTTGTTAGTTTGAACTACACTGATGTGTGGATCTGTTCCATCAGTGCTGACTGATGTTTTTGTGTGTTCGAGCAGTGCTGATATCACACAGCAGAGTTGCAGGTCCCTCTGCTCCTCTCATTATCCCGTGCAGATGTTCAGTCAGAGGTGTTAGGTGGCAACAAATCTAATTGATATCAAAACTCTGTTGTGGGAAACCTAAGTCCCTTTGTGTTCTCAGGTTACAGCCCATTATAAGCCTGATCTGACTTTTGGTAGCCACTTCCAGCATGAAACTTGCCTGTCTTCACGTCAAAAGGGTAGAAGATGAGAAATTATGTCCTTCCAACACCTACAAAAAGACATACTGTGACTTTGTTGTGTGAATTTTCAAAGCTTCCAGACCAGTTTGAGACTAAATGAAATTAATCAAGCTCATCAATCTTGCATGCCTGAGTAGAGGACACTGTCCCTGTAGAGAAAAGCTATAGCATTGATAAGCAAACAGTGAGTTTAAAATGGGAAAATGATCCATGGTAGGGTATTACAATGCAGCTGAGGGGAATTGGAAGCTTAAGGAAAGGATGTGAAGGTAATGACTTTAAACCAACATAATCCTTCCCATCTGGGTCGAGAAATTGTTTGATATTTATGGCTGAAGTTCAGCACTAATAGGTCTGTTACTTTCTTATGAGCAAATATAAATGAAAAAGAAAACTGGGAGAATGCTGTGATATATTTTGTTTTCATTTTGTTTTGAATTTAAACAAGAGATCCCTTTCAGAGCTGTGGCTAATCTTCGTCTGTGTGTAGATTGGATGGAATCAGAATCTCAGCATTGTATATACACAGTCTTCATGTCTGAGATCAGATTAGAGTGGATGATGGGACCAGTTCTCCTGCATGACTTGTTTGACTGGAAAAGGATGAGATTTCTTAATATCATTCTTTAAAAAATTATACATATACAGCTGTAGAAAACATTAAGAAACCACTTGAAGTTATCAGTTTATCTGATTTTACTCTTTATGTTTGAGTAAAATGAACATTGTTCATGAACTACAGACAACATGTCTCTGAAATTCCAAGAAAAAATGTATGTACCGGTACTTGCAGAAAATGAGAAATGGCCAAATTACCAAAAAAGATCCAGTTCTTTCAGCTCTCAGACCTCAAATAATGCAAAGAAAACAAGTTTGTGTTTGTTTAGAAATAACAATACTAATGTTTTAATTCAGGAAGAGTTCAGAAATCAATATTTGGTGGAATATTGATCTCTGAATCAATATTCTACACCTGCAGTAAATGACATTGTCAGTTTAATTTTAGTTTTCAGTTTTCAACATTGCTCTTAATTTAGGTTTAGTCATAATTTATTTATGATAATGTTTCACAAATGGCACCCCCAGGTCCTCTTCAACGGGACATGTGAGACCAGTGTCTATCTTTAAGAATGTGAATCATTCATAAATACCTTAAATGAAAATAGAAATCAACCTAACAATCATATCTGATTGTTAGGCTGTTTAATGCTACCTTGTCTTGCATTAAACAGAGAAATTACTGGATGAAGGAGTGCTTGTACCAGTTATTGTTCATACGGAGAGTTCTGAGCTGGAGGGCAGAAGGCAGAACCTGGAACTCAGAGCATAAAGGCTGAGAGCCATCAGCAAGAGTGCTTTCAGTCCTCCCTATGTGATGTTACTATGTGATACACAGATGCAATTAATATTTGCCTGAGATTTTAGAGTTTTTGATTTGTTATAAAAGACAACCATGTATCACTACAAGATAAATACATATAAAAATACAAACAGTTGTAATAATTTGACTTGAACTCTTATTGAGCTACTGATAATGTCAGCAATGTTATCTGTTTCCTTACTGTATGGCTACTACCATTGTGTAATTTCATTTCTGCTCTTTGTAGCAAGCAATAGGCCATTCTAAATTGAATGACCTATTGTACTTAAATAGTGTATTAAGTACAAACCTATTTTTCTTGCTGTGCATTTTAATAAACTGTTTTTATAGAGTTGGAAATAAAATATGAGAAAGAAAAATCATTTAACACTTTTATTAGAAGTAATGACAATCTGGAGAAACTGTAGTAATCTATTACTTTGGGATATATGTATCCCAAAGTAATAAGTCCATGCTAGCTGCTGGGACTGTAGTTTTATACATAGAATCAGCCATTATCTGAAAAAAGATTCTATGAAACTGATGTGGAATAAAGAGTTCGCTGCCAATGTACAGGATGACCTTAGCACATGCTGTGTTCAGTCTGAAAGCCACATAATGCTGCTTCATTCAGCCTGTGGTATGTGCATGTTCATGCTGTACATGTGTCAGTGTCTGTGTGGTTAATAAACTATTTGAAGTATTGAGGTTCTGGAGTCCGGCTTGGTTCTTGCTTTCTTTGGTTTGAGACATTTGTTCCTGCAGCTGTACATTTTCTCACTTCTTCCAGCAGTGGACAGCTGCATTGTGAATTGCACTAAAACTGAAGTTTTACAGGGATTAGGGTGTGCACTATTTCCATGTGTGTGTTTCCCTAGAGACGTTAAAACCCTGCACACAGAGCTCTTTAAGTTCTAGTATCAAGGCTGGCCTTCAAACTTTTACTAGTTCTTTAGAGGAAAGCTCCAGGAGCTTTTATTTTATACTTTTTTCTCTAAAAATGTCCATAAATGACCAGAAGCAAGGTTTTCTCCACTCTAAATCAATTTTCATGTCACAATATGTCACAATTTTCTTGCCTTTTCTTGCTCTTTAGTTGGATGGCTGCAAAAATTCAAGAAATTTGTTTTTGCATTTCCATATCAAACAACTGATTTATCACAATTAACATCTCAATGTAGCATGAGTTTTTCACATACTACTAAGAGGAGAAGCGATTGCTCCCTTGACTCTGTTGAGGTTTGAAATTTTACACAATTGATAACGTTTGCCTGGGACATATGTAATGTGCCAGTTCGATGCTATGAAGTTTATTGGAAATTGTCTGAACTGTAAACAACCGTCCTCCACTGCAAAGAGAGAAGCATCAATCTGAACAAGGCGGCTTTGAATGTTAGTTCAATATTTGGAAGTGTGACCAACACGGACCAAACGGTTTTGTTAACTTCCTTTGCTGTTTTTGCTAAAGCTACAGGCAGACTACAATTCTAAAACAGTGCAGAAAATCAACATTGTCGTTCACAACGTCTCCTTCTATTCACTGATTGGTCCAGTAGAAAATCTCCTGGGGGAATCCAAGTAAAAGGGAAAAAGCCCAGACTGTCTGTAAAGAGAGATTTTAACCACACAGGAAGGCAATGTTCAGCCTAATCTGATATAAGTCTTTAGATGTTTCTCCATATAATATGAATTGACGGGTTTTGATGTTTCTGCTGCTCGTTGTAGCATTTTGAGTAGTTGTTTTGTTTCTTGTTAGCACTGGGAGAAGGCAGAAGAGCTCAAGTTTTTCATAGATGATCTCATAACATATTGTCACAACATAATGACAGTTTCAAGAAATATATAAAAAATATATTTTTCATAAAAGTTACATACTGCAGCTTTAACACCCCCAGGCTGCTCATGAGATACAGGACAGTTCCCCTGAAACATGGAGGTCTGTTTTCTCTCTTATCTTGTTTGCTGAGATATGAAAATTGAAAAATATGGCCATTTGTCTGTCTTACAGACAAATGGCCTGCAGGCTCCTGTTTTTTTTGTTATGCAGGTTCAGCTGTGCGAGAACACCTTCCTGATTGGCTGCCTGGAAGCTGCAGGAGAGCTGCTACTCCATTGGATCAGAAAAGCCAATCTGATGAGGCCCACCTGCACCATATAAAAGGCTCCTAAAATCAACTGTTTTTATTGTGTCTTGGTTCTTTGAAACCTCCCTTTTTTGTAATAAATCACTTTTTTTTTTAATCCCTTTTTTCTCTGGACATGTTTATGTTGCCGCCCCTGGACCCCTAGACCTTGGGGCGTAACATAAGTGGGGGCTCATCCGGGATACTTATTAAGAGGATCCCTTTGTCCAGAGTTAAAAGAGGAACATTTTGGGTTGTCTGTATCCAGCAACCATGTCAGTTTCATTTAGTCTGGAGCACTTTTTAGCCGACCCCTCTCTTGAGCTTATAGATAGCTGCCGCAAGTGTGAATTGCTGCAAATTGTGGAGCATTTTGAGCTGCAGGTCCCAAAACAGGTCCTTAAAGGTGACCTAAAGGCTCTGATAGTGAATAATTTGGTGGAGATTGGTGTGATCAAAGAGCCTGATCTGCCTGAGGCTGCTGTAGTGCCATGCCAAAAGGCCTTGTTTGTGGAGGACCTCAAAGATGGTCCTAATGTGGAGGCAACACCTCGCACACTCCCTCGCTATGACCCACTGTCTTCTGTGAGTTCAGAAGGACGAGATGCAGCTCGTTTGAAGGTGAGGTTGGCACGTCTCCAAATGGAGGCTGAGGAAAAAGCCCAGGACATAAGAGCTCAGCAGGCGCTTGAGATCAGGAGGCTGGAAATAGAGGCTGATAAAGCAATAAAGCTGTGCAAGATTGAGCTGGAGGCCCAGACTCGAGCGCCCCCTGTCTCTGGCACACCTGGTTCCACCACCATGTCTGCTATGCCATTCGACATCAGTAAGTGTATTTCTTTAGTCCCTGCTTTCAGAGAATCTTAAGTTGATTCATATTTTGCAGCATTTGAACGCATTGCTGGTGCTTTGCAATGGCCTAGGGAAACCTGGCTACTTTTGTTACAATGTAAGTTTTCTGGTAAAGCTCAAGAGGTATTGGCGGTGCTCCCTTTAAAAGATAGTTTGGATTACGATCTGGTTAAAGCTGCTGTCTTGCAAGCTTATGAGTTGGTCCCCAAAGCTTATAGACAGAAGTTTCGACAGCAGAAGGAAACTGCTCGACAAACGCATGTTCAGTTTGCCAGAGAGAAAAGCATTCTCTTTGATAAGTGGTGTGTTGCAGCTAAGGTCAACAATTATGAGACTTTGCGTGAGCTAATATTGTTAGAAGACTTTAAGAAGTGCATTCTTGATCAGGTGGTGTTGTATTTAAATGAACAGAAGGTGACCACTTTAGCATCTGCTGCTGTTCTTGCCGATGCGTATGTACTTACCCCTAAGTCATCCTTTGTTGCTAATGAAAAGCCACGTTAGCTCTGTACTGCAGTCCCACATAGTTAAAACCACCATTCCAAAAGAAAGCCGGGAATGTTTCTATTGTCACAAACCTGGACATATCATTGCTGATTGTTTAGCTTTAAAACGCAAATCACAGCCAAATTCTACACAAACTACAGGTGTTGGTTTTGTGAGAAAAGAACCCCATAATAAGAGCACTGGTTGTGGTGACAAATTACCTGATCCCTGTTTTGAACCCTTCAATTTTGATGGCTTGATATCACTGACAGGTGATCCCTCTGATTCAAAGCCAGTACGCATCCTGAGACACTGGAGGTTCTCAGTCAATCATTCTCGCAAATGTCTTACCTTTCTCACATGAGAGCGCCTGTGGTTACAACTCTGTTCTGAGGAGGATGGAGATGGGCTACGCTCCAAGACCAGTCCACAGAGTTTACATAAAATCAAAACTTGTCACAGGATTTGTCCCAGTTGCTGTCTGCCCAGATTTACCCATAGGCGGTGTGGCTATGCTAATGGGCAATGACATTGCTGGAGGTTTAAGACAATCCGTTAAATCAGACAACCCCAAACTCTTCAGACCCTGGGCTGTACCCAGCCTGTGTGGTCACCCGTGCACAGGCATGTGTAACCGGCATAAAATAACTACCTGTATTTTATTTTGGCGGGTCAAATGTGAAGCCACCCTTTAAGTTCTGGGTTGAAGGTGAGCTCTGATCTACTCCATGGCTGTTGCTGCTGTTACCGGGGCTAGCTGTTTCTGTCGGCGTTTCCCTAAATCGCTGAACCATTATTGCAACATCAACTCAAATTAAAGCTGCCAAAGGATTACTTTGAGCATGTTGTGACCACTACTCAACGGTGAGTTGCTAATTCCCTGTCAAATTGTTGTTTATTTTAAAAGTAGAAACTCTATGGCGACACGCCCACTTATGATTTATATATCGGCGTTTTAAATGGTTTTGCGGTCTAAAAAAACCATTTTTGTTTGTTAATTATGTGGCCGAATGAACCATATGCGGTTAAAATGTTATAGAAGCCTTTTGATTTCGTCCTTTAGGGATATTTTTTAGTTATTTTTCTTTTGATTTGTGAACGGCCAATGGAAATTTGTACTGATAGGTTTCAGTAGTTGCGCAACAAAACTCGAGACCAATTAAATACTTATCGAAGTAGTATTTAAGTGAATTAATTTTAATTGACGTTATTGTCAATTAAAATTGCATGGAATTTAAAAAGTGCACTTTACTTTGATACTTTGTCTGATTTTATTTTGATATCTTGTCTGACTTTATTTGATCTGTGATATTAACTTGGAAACTTATTTAAATGATTCCTGACTATTATTATTTGGTTAGTTAAGTATGTTTTTGAATGTTTAATTGTTGGATAGCAGTTTAACCCTGGTTAAACTCTAATTTTTATTTTATTTATGACCTCGTCTAGGTCAGGTTTTTTCCCCCCCACGGTTTCAAGTCAGGATGGCGAGCTACCACCGGATCACCGCAGTGTGGTGGAAGTACTAGAACCAAAAAAACATTTTTCCTCTTTCCCCGGACCTTTAATTATTTTTTCTTTCCCCTTGGATTACGGACTAACACCAGTTGGACGATTGTTGGTGAATCATTAATCACCTTAAAAGAAAAAGAAAAGAGAAAAGCAGGACTTGAATGAGAGAAAGAAAACCTCTTGTGTCTCATCAGGGTTGTTTTTATTGTTGTTTTCTTTTTGTGTTTTTTTTTTATATTTATAATAAAATATTATTATTATTCTAGACCTTACTATATATATATATATATATATATATATATATATATATATATATATATATATATATATATATATATATATATCCGTATATATATATATATATCCGTATATATATATATATATATATATATATATATATATATATATATATATATATATATATATGTATATATATATATATATATATATATATATATATATATATATATATATATATATATATATATATATATATATATATATATATATATATATATATATATATATATATATATATATCCAAGATCCGTGAAAAAAACAGCTATGCCCTACCAGTAATCAGGGACCCTCCTGGTCTAATTAGCTGGCCAAAGGAGGAGATACAGGCCACCGATGTTAAGACCCGGAAACTACTAACAATGCACGGAGGGTTCCACCCCAAATCCAGCACACTGAGACTATACACGAACCGCAAAGAAGGAGGCAGAGGACTAGTGAGTGTGAGAACCACTATCCAAGACGAGACATCCAAGATCCATAGATACATCAGGGACAAAGCCTCAACAGACACTGTGCTCAGTGAATGTCTCAAACAATGGGGAACAGAACCTGAGGTGCCGGAGGAACCATCATGGGAGGACAAGCCCCTGCATGGGATGTACCACCGGCAAATAACCGAAGTGGCTGACATCAGAAAGTCCTACCAATGGCTGGAAAAAGCTGGACTGAAGGACAGCACAGAGGCCCTCATCATGGCCGCCCAGGAACAGGCCCTAAACACCAGAGCAATTGAGGCCCAGATCTACCACACCAGACAAGACCCAAGGTGTAGGTTGTGCAAGGAGGCCCCTGAGACAGTCCAACACATAACAGCAGGGTGCAAGATACTGGCAGGGAAAGAATACATGGAACGACACAACCAAGTGGCAGGCATAGTGTACAGAAATATCTGTGCAGAATATGGACTGGAACCCCCAAGATCAAAGTGGGAAACACCCCCGAAGGTAGTGGAGAATGACCGAGCTAAGATCCTGTGGGACTTCCAGATCCAGACAGACAAAATGGTGAGGGCGAACCAACCAGACATAGTCGTGGTGGATAAACAACAGAGGAAAGCTGTTGTGGTGGATGTGGCAATACCAAGTGACTGCAACATCAGGAAAAAGGAGCATGAAAAACTAGAGAAATACCAGGGCCTAAGGGAGGAACTGGAGAGGGCCTGGAAGGTGAAGACCACAGTGGTGCCTGTGGTCATTGGGACCCTCGGGGCAGTCACCCCCAAACTGGAACAGTGGCTACAACAGATCCCAGGAACAACATCAGACATCTCAGTCCAGAAATGTGCAGTCCTAGGCACAGCCAAGATATTGCGCAGAACCCTCAAGCTCCCAGGCCTCTGGTTGAGGACCCGAGCTAAGAGGAAGAAGAATCACCACCCGCGGTGGGTGAGAAGGGAATTTTTTTTATATATATATATATATATATATATAAAGTATACATTAAAATACAATAACTCAACTTTATTTTTTTTTGTCGGATGGTGTTTATTCACACACGGGCTCCTCGGCCGAACCTGTCTGATTGCCATACCAATAAAATTGGCCGTAGTCAGGCGCCTAGCCCCAATTAGCGTTACACATGCAAAGATGCTGATATTTCAATCTCTGATTCTGTTTTGATGTCTCCATTTTCCAGTGAGGGTGATGCACAAACTAAAAGTAACAGTATGATGTTACTTCCAGATTTGGTGGAGCTGGAGGAGCCTGGTCTACTCTGGGAGAAAGCGTCCATCACCATGACCAGACAACACTTGTCATCTGCTCAACAAGCTGATGAAACATTACAAAGATGTTTCAAAAATGTGGTAAGTGCTGATCAAGCCAATAAAGAGGAACAAGCTTACATTGTGGAACAAGGTGTTTAAATGCGTCAATGGTCTTCATCGGGTGCAGGAAGCTCAGACTGGTGTAATGTTAAACAGATTATTATACCAACCACATATAGACAGAAAGTTCTATCTCTGGCTCATTTGACCATGTCATACTAGACTGTGTTGGACCTTTACCCAGAACAAAGTGTGGAAATCAATATTTGCTCACAATTATGTGTGCTGCAACGCGATTCCCTGAAGCCATCCCTTTGAATAAGATTACAGCCAAATCTGTGGTTAAAGCTCTGACAAAGTTCTTTTCTGTGTTTGGTTTACCTAGAACTCTTCAAACAGATCAAGGAGCAAATTTTCAGTCAAAATTGTTCAAACAGGTAGCTAAGACCTTAAACATTAAACATGTTGTTTCCTCTGCTTACCACCCAGAGTCCCAAGGTGCTTTGGAACGATGGCATCAGACCTTAAAGTCAATGCTACGCAAGTACTGTCTGGAAACTGTTAAAAGCTGGGATGAGGGGGTTCCATTTGTATTGTTTGCTGCTAGAGAGGCTGTTCAGGAGTTCCTTGGTTTCAGTCCAGCGGAACTAGTATTTGGCCACACAGCCCGTGGACTTTATGAGCTTTAAAAGAAACTTTCTTGGTTCCTGCAGAAGGTTCTAAGAAAAATGTGACTAAGTATGTGCAAGCCTTTCGTGAGCGCCTGTGTCAAGCTAATGCTCTAACTCGTAAGCATTAGTTGACTCAAAGAAAAATGAAGCAGCACTATGATAAAACATCTGTCAAAAAGGTTTTTCTTATAAGAGATCAGGTTGTTGCACTCCTACCTATTCCTGGCTCAACTTTGTCTGCCAAATTTGATGGCCCTTATGAAATCCTAGAAAAAGTAGGGAAGAATGATTATGTCATTGGTACCCCGAATCGGTGGTGCAAAACTCGTGTTTGCCATGTGAACATGCTGAAGTTGTACCACTCTCGTCCTGCACCAGAACCTAGTGGAGGGTGTTCTCCAGTTGCAGTCACAACTCAATTAGAAGTAGATGAACTAAATAATGCTGATGGCCTAAGAATGAATTATCCCATCTGTTCTAGTCTTCGCCTTACAAACTCAGAGATGCTAAAATCTCTACAGAGTCAGCTTGACCATTTATCCCCTGAACATCAAACGGATATAATGGTCCTCATTAATGAATACACATGCTTGTTCAATGATGTACCAACACATACAACAGTTCTAGAACATGACATAAATGTTCAAAATGCAAAACCCATCAAACAGCATCCTTATTGTGCTAATCCCACAAAACGTTCTTTAATGAAACAGGAGACTGAATATCTGCTGGAACATGGTCTAGCCAAACCTAGTCAAAGTCCCTGGAGCTCACCTTGTTTGTTAGAAACCTAGTCGGATGGTTCACCACGCTTTATCACTGACTTTCGTAAGGTAAATTCTGTCACTGTACCTGACGCCTATCCTCTCCCCAGGATTGAAGACTGTGTGGATATTGGAGCTGCAAAATATGTTACAAAGTTGGACCTTCTCAAGGGTTATTGGGAAGTCCCTTTGACTGAAAGGGCTTCCAGCATTTCAGCTTTTGTGACCCCAGATGACTTTTTGCAGTACAGTCATGGCATTTGGCATGTGTAACGCTCCAGCTACTTTTCAGAGGCTGATAAATACAGTACTGCATGGCATCTCCAACTGCAGTGCTTATTTAGATGATCTAATGGTGTATACTGAAACCTGGCAGGAACATTTGCGAACACTATATCAAGTATTTCACAGTTTGGCCCAAGCTTCCTTGACCCTTAACCTTGCTAAGTGTGAATTTGGCAAGGCCACTGTGACATGTTTAGGCAGAGAGGTGGGGCAAGGCCAAGTCCGTCCCCTCAACACTAAAGTTGTGGCAATTAATGATTACCCTACACCCAAAACACGCCATGAGCTGTGTAGATTTCTGGGCATGGTTGGCTATTACCGGAATTTTTGCAGAAATTTCTCCTCAGTAGTTCAACCGTTAATCAATCTACTTAGCCCAAAGACTGACTTTGTTTGGTCAGATGAGTGCCAAAATGCTTTTGAAAGTGCCAAGTTTCTTCTTTGCCACACACTTGTATTAGCTACACCTGATCTGACCAGACCTTTCAAGCTAGAGGTGGATGCCAGCACTGTTGGGGCTGGTGCAGTGATAATACAGGAAGATTTGCAGGGTTTGCTATTTCTCCCACAAGTTCAATAAACATCAACTGAACTATTCAACCATTGAAAAGGAAACCTTTGCTCTGTTATTGGCTCTTCAGCACTTCCATGTATACCTTGGTTCCAGTAGTTTACTGATCGATGTCTTCACTGACCATAACCCATTAGTCTTCCTGTCACGTATGTACAACCACAGTCAGCGCCTCATGCGGTGGGCTTTACTACTCCAAGAATACAACCTGAATATTCAACATAAAAAAGGAACAGAAAATGTTCTTGCAGATGGCCTTTCCAGATTGTGAGTATGGTTTTTGTTTATTTATGTGTATGACACTTAGTATTTACAAAACTGGATTTTGTAAGTTAAGGGGGGGAGTGTTATGGCCCCTGGCCTCTTGAGGCTGTGCAGGCTCCTTTATTTATTTTTTTGTTATGCAGGTTCAGCTGTGCCAGAACACCTTCCTGATTGGCTGCAGGAGAGCTGCTACTCCATTGGATCAGAAAAGCCAATCAGACGCTGATGAGGCCCACCTGCACCATATAAAAGGCTCTTAAAATCATTCCTGTGGTGGGGCAGCTAGCATGAAGAGGTTTTGTGAAGCTGTTGCTCCACCTCTGATACTTGTAACTGCTTTGGGCAGTTTTGAACAGTTTTGTTTTTGCTTGAAGCTTGTGTTTAGGAGTAGTGATGGTGAGATGAAGCCTCATGAGGCATTGAACCACTTGAGCCAACTGGTTCGAGAAAGGGTTCATTTCTTGAAGCTTCACATAAATAAATAAATAAATAAAGGGGGAAGGGAAAAAAATTCTTTCAGATCACCCCACCCCTGATTTAGATCAATATCTTGCTTATTCCAGAGCAAATCTGCTTATGATGTGTGTGATGATGGTATTGGAATTCAAGGTAACTCGAGTTAAATCAGGTGGTCAAAACTCACATATCCTTAATATTAGAATTAAAATTCAAAATAGGATAGCTGTGGGACAGGATAGGATTTTCTCTTTTTTCCTTTCTCTGTGTCTCCCTCTCTCTCTTTCTCACTGTATATATATATATTTTTTTCTCTCTATCTCTATCTCTATATATCTCTTTCTCTCTGTCTGTTTTTTTCTCTCTTTCTCTCTCTTTTTCTGTCTGTATGTATCTATCTATTTCTCTCTGTCTCTCTGTACATATCTATTTTTTATTTTTCTGTTTCTATAGATCTATATATAGATCTCTCTCTCTACCTTTTATCTCTCTCCCTTGGGTACGACCAGAGGACGAGGAGTTGTGGACGACGTGCGATGGCCCGTGCTTTCCTATGACTCCCTAGTGAAACTGCCCTATTGGGTGGGGGAAGTTGTAGTGTTTATTTATATACTGTAATTTCCAGACTATAGAGCGCACCTGATTATAAGCCGCACCCCCTACATTTTTAAAGGAAACACATTTTTGTACATACATAAGCCGCACCGGTGTATAAGCCGCATGTGCCTATATTGAAACATGAGATATTTACAAAGAAAGACGGTACACAGAAAGTGTTGTAACATTTGGGTTACGTTTGAGGGAGGAGAGGAGGCGACAGTGTTTTTAAAGTTTTAACAATATGCTGTAGCTTTTCTTTCAAAACAACACTAAGAGGGCTGGTTTAAATAACAAACGGATAATAATATCCCGAAGCTTTTCTTTCTGATCAGCAGCAATATAGCAAAACAACACTAACAGGGTTGGTTTAAATAAAACGGATAATAATATGCCGTAGCTTTTCTTTCTGAACGGCAGCAATATAGCGAAACAACGCTAACAGGACTGGTTTAAATAACATACGGTTAAAAGTCACGGAGAGCCGTCATCCCCTTCCTCCTGTTCTCTGAAAACCATGGAAGTCTTCTTTCTCAGTGTCAGTTTCCTTCTTTATCGGCCAGCTCGATTGCTTTTAACTTGAAAACTGCATCATATGCATTTCTTCTGCATTCTCCATGATGAGGGTCTGTTCAAGCTAATTTTATTCATGCACAAAGCATGATGTTACATTAGTCTTCCTCTACAGATATATTCCAGGTATCTCACGCTTACCTTTTCAGCCCCAGCGCCCCTACTGGCCGTTAGAAAAAATTCATATATAAGCCGCATCGTTGTATAAGCTGCAGGGTCGAATGCGTGAGACAAAAGTCGCGGCTTATAGTCTGGAAATTACGGTATATATATTCTCCCTACCTGTCTCAAACTAAATAACCACTATACAAACTCTGCTATCCAAACTATCAAAACTCTATCCACTCTCTCAACTGACCGCAACTCGCCTACAACAACCCACAGTTTGAATGGAGCCTGTGGGGTTTCTAAAGCTGTCAAACCCCGCGCCAAAATCTGAGCCACTTCCCGAAGCAGTCACGTGGTACAGCCGGGCAGCGAGGCTTCGGACGTCATCGTTTTCGGCTCCTCCCCTAAATGAAGCAAGCGTCGATACGCGCTTTACGGAAACGCCCCCTCCATTACTCGACACATGCCTCGAAGCCTCGGCACATCACATAACATCACTATTTGGGAGGTTTGGTGCTCCCTTTTGTTCTTTCTTTTGGGTTGGTTTGAGTTTACTTTGGCTTGACTTGTTTGGACACTTTGTAATTTCATTAACACTTAATATTCTTTAGTTTGTTAGTTCTCCTTGCTTTTTTAAATTCTCTCCTGTATCATTTGGGTTGAATTTATTGTGACTTGGTTCTGTGAAACCTCCTTTTTTTGTAATAAATCACATTTTTTTAATCCCTTTTTTCTCTGGACATTTTTATGTTACTGCCCCTGGACCCCTAGACCTTAGGGGCGTAACAGTCTGTCAGGATCTGCGGCTTTGGCATTCCCTCTGGTTTCCTCCCAGGTGGCGTTCATGAGCTCGCTGGCGAAGACATGCACCCTCTCCACAGGTGTTTTTGCGCACCTGTGGATCATCAGTGGGAGCATAAGAGGAGCAGGTTCCCGGCACTTTGTCGCCAGAGTGTTTTCACCCTTTTGGTACATCTGGTTCTGAGATCTCTAGAAGTAATAGGGAACTATTACTTCTAGAGAATAGAAGTACAGAACAGGTACCTTCACAAGAAAGGTACCTGTTCTGTACCTTTCTTGTGATTCCTAGGCTCCTGTTGTCTTGACACTCCATACGAAGTGCGGGATTTGCAGTTCCATCTGAGGATTTGGTGAAACCTCCCTGCTTCTACTCTGCTGTGCTCCCCTGGCAAGTTACGTATAGGGGAGAGTGGGGTATTGTGAGACATTGGGTAATGTGAGACACCCCCTATATCTATGGAACAAAATTATGGTCATGTGACCATTATATTTACAAGCCCATCCCATTCTCCCCTTGCCAGGAAGGTGAAGTTAGTGCTGTTGCTGTGGTAACTGTTTTTTTTCATAAAAATTTGTTTTTTGCACGTGAAAGTAAATTTTCTAGCTATAAACGTAATTAACTATTGTGTCAAAGCAAATTAATTCAGGTAGAAAAATTTATATCATGCATGTTGATGAACTTCCAACATATACAACCATGTGATTGATGCTAGTTCAAGATTATCCTGACTTGCTAGAGATGTTGTTTTTTATAAAATGGTGGCTGTGGGGTTAAATGAGACAAATGTCGTGGGGTAATGTGATATACTGTCTTACGTTATCCCATCATGAAGTACAATTTAAGTTTAGTCTTAAACATATTTAGTGTAATATTACATTACATCTGTTTAATTTTTATGTCATAACCATTGTAGAAAAGCCATCATGCCAAGAAAGTACACCAGGAAAACAACCTGGGGACAAACACCCCTCGCAGAATTGGAGAGTGCAGCTGCTGAGGTCAGGCAAGGAAATAAGTCTTTAAGAAAAGCTGGAAGGGACAGAAATATTGACAAGACAACCCTACAAAGATTAATAAAGAAAAAAGAGAAAGGGCAAGTAAAATCAGTATCCTGGAGTGCAGTAGCTGAGGCAAAGAGAATATTCACAGATGAGATGGAGGAGGAGCTTGCTAAACACTTGAAACAACTAGCTGATCAGTTCCACGGCCTTCCTCCAGTTAAGTGCAGTGAACTGGCATTTGAATACGCAAAGAGAAACAATATCCCTGTTCCAACCAATTGGACAGAGAAACAATGTGCAGGTATGCTAGGGTGTGCAAGTGATCACAAGCTAAATAATAATGCTAAATAATAATCTTATAATAATAAATTATCTACTCTCTAGGAATAGAGTGGTTTCGGAGGTTTCTTGCACGTTGCCATCTCTCTGTCCGAACTCCAGAGGCAACATCCCTGGGAAGGGCTACAGCCTTCAATAAAACTACAGTAGGGGAGTTCTTCGACAATCTGGCTGTAGTGATGTTGTGAAAAAGCTGCCTCAACCTAATAGGCCTGGAGGAACCACATGGAGAGAGCAACTCTTCACCTTTCCCTGTAACTTTCAGGGCTGGAATGTAGAGTAGGCATTGTCATTGAGTATGAAGCTGATGTTCTAATCCAGGTGTGTCCAGCCTCTGTCCTTAGTCCCGAGCTGTTCTAGCTGGTTATGATAATCCTATTTTCTGAGCCCCAGTCTGTAGTGTGTTCTAGCTGGTTCCGATTATGGGTCCACGTTCTGAGACCCAGACTGTGTATTAGCTGGTTCTGCTTGTACTTTGCTCTTGACACCCAGATACTAGCTAAAGGTCCTGTGTTATTATTCTCATACTGTGTATGTTAATTAAAACATTTTGAAGTATATTGTTGTATGTTGTATTTGATTTACATGTTAATACTTTGGGTTACTTTCAAGTGCTAACTAATTAACCAATCTCCATAACACTGATCCTAGTCTGACAATTTTTTGTTTTTGAAGATTAGGTTGTCAGTCAGGATTCAAATTGTTACAACATGTGTTATGGTAGTATTAAAGTGGAAAACGTAAGTGTATCAACTTACCCCCAAATGGTTCAATTTACCCCATTGATTTTTCTGGTCTGTCTAACTTTACCCCTGATCTGGGGTAAAGTGAGACACAGGACCACTTTTTTTAAAACAATCATATTTTCATTGTCCTTTGTCTTGACGATATTCTGATAACTTCCATAGCTAGGAAACATCCCAAATTAATAGGAAATGTTTACATTTTACTGATACATCATTTTACCTTGCCTATTGGGAAACAAATGTAAAAAATGGTTCACATTACCCCACTCTCCCCTACCTATCAACTTCCCGATTGCCTCCATCTCTCGAGGTTATGGTTCAGTCCTGAACCTACCTCAGCTCGTTCACACTGATCTGATCACCCTCCCGGACTGACCACTCGACTCCTGGTAGCCGCTGACACAGCGGCTCCTGATTAGACACTCCTGCACAACACGCCATTTGTCTTTTGTAAATAAACCTTTAATCAGATCTCCTGAGATTATCTTTGCATATGGGTTCGGAAAGTTCAAAACATCAAGACATTGTCAAGTTCCAAATAGCCATATCTTCCTCTCTTTGTTATTTCTGTGTGAATGACATCATTACAAATCTTAGAATCCACACTTTCAGTATCTGTAAATAAGTCAAAATGTTATTCCTGGGTTTGTTGCTGCTTATCTGGTTCATTTGGGATCAGCTCCAGTCATGGAGGACAAAAGAGCTTGCATAAAATATACACATACAGTTTTTGGGTATGACTTTAGGCACAAAACTTTAAAGTTTAAGGAAAAGACCTCCTCAGCTTGTTGTTCCTTATTTTAAGTTGTCCTACAGCACTGACTGTAAATGGCTACTAAATGGGAAATTCTCCTTCCTGTTCATTAATCAAACAGTGACACCTAGTTAGACAGGCTAGATTTCTTCTTCGTGTGTTTTGCGATATGAGGCACTTCCTGTTCTCGCCAAGCATGATGACTCAGCGTTTGATCCTGAAGGAAACCGAAGAAAATTGTTAAAATAGCGCCCTTGGAAAGCAGAATGAGGTATGAATATGATGTATTCACAATTGTGATTTGTAATAAGAAATGTTTATTTAAAAGCAGTAGGATGTCATTGGTTTATTTGTTTAAAAACAAATATGTGTGTGCTGACGAGCTAAGGACAACGTATTCTTTTCTTTGTATGTCTGAACATTAATATGTTAATTTTATACAAGAGTTAAGCACGTCCAATAATTCTGTATTTTTATTTCATGATACAGTTTTCACAGTGTCTGTGACAAGAAAAGTCAAGATTAAACTGCACCCGTTTGGAACTCCCTGCGTCTGGCTGTTTATTCCAAGTGGCCGCTACACTGACTTTAGAAACTCTTTTCCTGTTACGTAACAAAACACCATGCAGCAGAAGGAGGATTTCTGATATTCTAAGAGCCAGTTGTGTGTTGAGCATCAACTCAATCTGCTGAACCCAAGTGCCATGCCAAGTCTTGCATTAAGAGAGGCATGAAAAGGCAAAGCACTGGGCCAGGACTTCTGAAAATTCTGCTGAATTTGACTTGGGGCCGCTAAAGAGAAAAGATTATTTCACGTGTTTCTCCATGAACACCACTTCCAAGAATACTTGGAAAGCTGAAATTTTCTAGCAGAAAGTTACCCAACTTTCTCCACGGAAATACCAATTTCATTGACCAACTTCCGACAAGCATATTAGAAATGGATAGAAAGTCTTGGAGAGCTTCCAAATAAACTCTAATCTGTGGTAAATTATACAGAGTTGTGACTGATAACTGGCCAGTTTTGATATATTGATTAGATTTTAATTTAAAAAGGCCTATATAAGCTTTTGCACCACTGCAAGCCACCTTGAACCTAATTATGTCTAGCAGTGAGTCACAATTTCTCTGACAGAACCTCTGGCCTTCCCTTGTCTGTCCACTGGACTGGTGAACAGCCAAGGATTTATCAGAGGTAAATATCTGAGGTAAGTAAGAGGTGATCACACAAGTCTTCCTTCTGACCTGAAAAACATGCTTGTTTGTGAAACAAAATAATCAGATTTGCAGCTGAATCCCCACTCCACACACACAGAAACTCAAGTTAGGATGACTCTGATATTTTTATAACAATATGATCTCAGATATGTCAGAATTTCTGTGTTCTGATCACTTTGGAATGGTTATATAAAAAACTTGTCATGAGAATTGAGCTTTGTCACTTTATGTATTAAACTGAAAATAAATGTGTTCAAATGTTTGAAATGTTATAATTTATGTGTATGCAGGGGGGAAAAGTTATGACATTTCCAAGGGCCCCTGACCAACAGGGGCCCCTCCACAATTTTTTATTTTTTTGTTCATAGAAATAAAAAATGGGGGCCTGTCAATTACAAAATTAATTATATTGTGTTTTCTAAAATTGTGTTGAGCAGTAAAATTAGATATTTTCCCTCCCAGACCAAAAAGCACACATTTGCCCTGATCACCCCTCAGATCTGCATGAAATGGTTTGTTCCTGATTGGACAGTAACGGTGTTCAGCAGAAAACAGTGGAAGACAGAACGACTGTGTCAGTTTCTATACTACTAAGAAAAATAATAAAGTTAGGCTTTAAAAAATTAGAGAGACAGAGAGAGAAAAAGGTAAAAGTTTCAATTTGTAACTGAGTTTTTCTCCGAGTGGATGGAGAAACTTGATTACATGCAGTTTCCTATTTCTGTTCATGCCGACTTGGAAAAGAGGAAACTCCTACTTTTTTTTATGTCAGCATTACCAAGAAGTTTTATTTTTATATTCACAAGATACAGTTGTGTTCGAAATAATAGCAGTGCCTCAACAGCAGCAAGAAAATCACTGGTTTTATTAACATTTCAAACTCTATACCCCAGATAAGTTTCTGGGGGGTAAAATAAAGGTATAGAAAACCAACAAACCCAACAGGACAGCCATGCATACTGTGGATTCTGTGAAATTGAATGATTAACTGAAAAGGGTGTGTTCAAAAAAATAGCAGTGGTGAGTTCAATTAGAGAGGGCATCAATTAGGGAGGGTATTCTGGGAAAAAAGGGTGTTAACAGGTGATCCGTATTTAAGGATCAAGACAACTGGCATGCTGGCTGTGCATTTCTCCTGAAAAAACAATGAAAATGGGTCGTTCAAGACACTGTTCTGAAGATGAGCGTTTCCTAATAAAAAAATTGATTAAAGAAGGGAAAACATACAAAGAGGTGCAGAAAATCATTGGCTGTTCAGCTAAAATGATCTCAAATGCCCTGAAATGGGAGCAAAAAACTGAAAAACGAGGAAGAAAAAGAAAGACAACCCCTCGAATGGACAGAAGAATAGCCAAACTGGCGAAGACTCAGCCAATGATGGGATCCAAGAGGATCAAGCAAGACCTTCAGTTGACAGTGAGTACTGTGACAATCAGAAGACGTCTTACTGAGGTTAACCTTCCAGCAAGAAGCCCCCGCAAAGTCCCACTGCTGAGAAAAGACATGTGCAGAAGCGTTTACAATTTGCCAAAGAGCACATTGACTGGCCTGAAAAGAAATGGCATAATATCTTGTGGACAGATGAAAGCAAGATTGTTCTTTTTGGGTCTAAGGGTCACAGGCAGTATGTCAGACGCCCTGCAAACACAGAATTCAAGCCACAGTACTCACTGAAGACCATTAAGCATGGTGGTGCAAGCATCATGATATGGGGATGTTTTTCATTCTATGGTGTTGGTCCGATTCACCGCATACAAGGGATCATGGATCAGTTCCAGTACATCAGGATCCTGGAAGAGGTCATGCTGCCATATGCTGAGGAGGAAATGCCTTTGAGGTGGACCTTTCAACAGGATAATGACCCCAAACACACCAGCAAGCGAGCAAAAGCATGGTTCCAGATGAACAAGATTCAACTGATGGAGTGGCCAGCACAATCCCCGGACCTTAATCCCATTGAAAACTTGTGGGCTGACATAAAAAGTGCAGTGCATGAGGCAAAACCAAGAAACGCTGAGGAATTGTGGAATACAGTGCAATTATCCTGGGCTGCAATACCTGTGGAACGATGCCAGAAGTTGGTTGACTCCATGCACCACAGATGTGAAGCAGTCATCGGAAACCGTGGTTTTGCAACAAAATATTAGTTTAGGATACTCAGCTAGGTTCACTTATCAAGAATTTCTTTGTTTGTACAGTACATTTTTGAGTTTCCAAGGAAAGATGGCAACACTGCTATTCTTTTGAACATGCCATTTCTTACTTTATTTGAAATATTATTATTATTATTTAAGTTTTGATGACTTTGCGCAATTGTTTTGCTTTGGAATAGAATGTACTGTGTCCCCAATGTATCTGTGTTCATTAAAGTACAATTTCTTTGAAGAATTTTGACATTTACTCATTTTTCTAAAGGCACTGCTATTATTTCGAACACAACTGTAAGTGATCAAAACAGGCTGCACAGTGGCGCAGTTGGTAGAGCTGTTGCCTTGCAGCAAGAAGGTCCTGGGTTCGATTCCCGGCCTGGGGTCTTTCTGCATGGAGTTTGCATGTTCCCCCTGTGCATGCGTGGGTTCTCTCCGGGTTCTCTGGCTTCCTCCCACAGTCCAAAAACATGACTGTCAGGTTAATTGGTTGCTCTAAATTCTCTATAGGTGTGAGTGTGTGTGTGTGTGAATGGTTGTTTGTCTTGTATGTCTTTGTGTTGCCCTGCGACAGAGTGGCGACCTGTCCGGGGTGTGCCCCACTTCTCGCCCGGAATGCAGCTGGAGAGGAACCAGCAACCCTTCCATTAGGGAAGAACGGTGTATAGAAAATGGATGGATGGATGGATGGAAGTGTATGATTTGAGATGTCCAGGGTGACCCGTCCTCTTGCCCATTGACCACTGGAGGCACCAGCATCCCTCCTGACCCCACTAGGGAGAAGGCCGTATGATAATATGAAGGCTGTATTTTTTTTTTAAAGAAGCAGTTCTCTTCTTGACCAACGAGAAACAAGATCTCACAGGTGTGTGTCCCCAGTGCAACCTCTTGTGGGTAAAAGAGAACTTCCTTTGTTTAAGATTCATGCTGTGAACTGATATTATTTTTTCCCAAAAATATTTCATACTGCTAACTGAACAATGAAAGGGCATGGGAAGTGAAATGTAGTTAATTACATTAAATTAAAACTGCCATTAGGCAAAATAATTCTTTCCTATTCCTAATGGTGTTTTGCCCAGATAGCTTTGGTTATGGTCTGGTTTTGTCTGAATGAACCTGATCTAGAGCTAATTGTTACCAATCCAACCTTGCTTTTCTGTCTGAGGTCAAATGGTCTGTTGTCTGTTTTTCTGAGAGTTGAGGATGCCCAATAAAATATGCATATTTCAAACTCAGCCTTCACAAACTTTTGCATACAGTGTTAAGGATATAAACACCCCAACATTCAAAGTGTGGCACGATTCTCCATGAAGGGCAATAAAAACATGAGCCAGCTGGGTGACCTGAAGCCCAGAAGTCTGACAGGAGGAGCCTAAGTTCAGGAGATGCTGTCCACTGGTCTACCACCCGTTGCACCTCTCCAGATGCCCAGCGATGACAGAGACCCCCCACTATTGGCCGCAGCAGGATACTTGGAACTGATGTGAGCTGTCTGTTCTCTCTAAGGCCGGAGCGTGCCAGGCAACAGCTGCAGGGCTCAAGGTCTGTCCCCTCCTCCACAAAATGCTCAATATAATTCCGAAACACTTACATAAAACTCTGACCATGCCAAGCCACGTGGGGGAAAAAGGTCCATCAATACAGCCATTGTTGTATTCCAAGCTAGCTAAGCCTGGGATAGAAGAGGGATGAACCCACCTTTTGACCCCCCCCCACCACCACCATCCGCACACACAGCAACAGTCATCAGTATGGTGATATATTTTGAAAACTCTGCAGCTGTTTGAGAACAGAGAAGTGCACTGGTCAAAACACACAACATTCTCTACAGACAAGAACAGAACAAAGAAGCATTTTATATTTTACAGATCAAGTTTCAATCTGTACAAACACTCTAATGCACTCTTTGCTTGGAAAGAATGCTAAATGTGAACTTGACTAGAGCCTTATCAAATCTCTTCACACTACATTCATTTAATCACCCATTCTACTACCCAATGGTGAGCTACTGGACAGTAGCCACAGCGGTCTGACATACGCTGCCATGTATTGGCACCACCGCGCCCTTCTGGCCACCACCAGACATGAAGGGTCAAGTGCCTTACCCAAGGACACAACAGAGATAAACGGACCAGAAAACAACCCAACAACCCACCAATTGCAGAACAATCTCCTACCACCATTGTTGCACTAAAAGTTGCATTAAAAGTTCATTAAAATGGTCAACTTTCTGATATTTGGTAGACAATGACACTTTTTTTGCAAAGTTCCATTAAAAATGTGCATTAAAAGTCCATTAAAAGTGTCAACTTCGCATGAAATGTGGCATTATTTACCAAATGATACTTCATGACAACAGTCATAAATGTTCATGAATGCTCCTTTATGTTCATAACAGGTGTCATATCATGTTTATGACAGTGTCGTGTCTGTTTTATGCACAACCCTTCAAATAAAGTGTTATCCAAAAAACTTTGCGTCTCAAAAACTTGCTGTTCAGCACTTAGAATAAATTAAAGTTGGCTCCAGCTTTTGTCTCCAGCACTACAGGATGGAAGTGAACAAACAGCAGTGTGCAAGCACAACATGACTGTAGTTGCATGTTGCACACTAGAGGGCAGTACTGACTCATCATTTGAAGAAAACTTCTCCCTCATATAAATGTCTGAAAAAGTCAAGAGTACAGACTTTGATGAGTCGCTATAACGGAGAAAATCTTTTATGGGATACTGAGGAGAACTGTAGTCCTTTTGTACATTGACATTTCCCAATTTAACATAAAACCCCTGACAGCCTGTGAGGTTGTTAGCAGTAATTTAGGATTTTCTCAGCAGAACTTTTGAGAATTTCAGGATGTCATAGAATGCATCTTGGTATAAAAAGATCAGTCATAGCAGGCAGGGATCAGATCTTATCTGCACTGTAAAAAATGAACTTAGAGGGTTATTACATTAACATAAGAACATCATGTACTTTTAACTAAATGATTTCATGTTTCAAACAAAAACATGATACAGTCATGTTGGATAAACAAGAAATTCAACAACTTCACATTTATGAATGTTGAGATAAGATGATTCATTATAGTCAGACTGATCTTGTGCTGAAGACAGCAAGTGAGATCACGGGATATCAAGCGAGTTATCGCGAGGCAATCGTTTTTGTCTCAACTTTGAACAACATGTATTCAAGTTGAGATAACATGATTCATTTTAGTCAGATTCATTTCCCTCCAAAGAGGGTCTAGCGAGATCAGGGGATCACGAGAGATTATGGAAGATCACACGACATAACTGTTAATATCTGGACCCTGGCCTAAGACCTCAGAAACGCAGAGTGATGGATCCTCTGTGAAATCAGAGGCAAGTGGCTTAAATGTAGTGAGGTCTGTTACATGAGTGCTAAGGAGAGACGTCCCAATTAGAACCTGTTGATTCATTCCGTCTGTAAATTTAAGAAACTCTGGTCCAGAAAACATTTCTCCAAAGGTGTCTTGTGAATCTTGTGGATGAGTGGATGAGCAGGGAGGGGGAGAAGGAGGAAGGGAACCAGTCGCTCCGTCTCCAGTCGATGTTGTATCAGCTTGTTCTGGCTCCTGATCCCCAGGGGTTCCATCCTAGTCAGACATCCTTGAGCCTGTTCTTCTGAAGCGATGATGACGTTGCTGTCCTTGTTGATAAAATAAAAAAAGGTTTGCTGTGAGTAGCTTTATCCCATGTTTATTAAGATTGTGTCCGCCTCTTCCAAAAAGGTGAAAGCGCTGCCAGTAGATCCAGAGGTTGTTGATGAAGGTCACTGAGCTGGTAGAGCAGCTTTTAATCAGCCATTTGTTTATCATGCCCAGCCTGGACTGTTTTTCTTCTCCCCATTGAGGTGATGGAATTGGACCACTGAGAAATAACTTCATTTTTAATTTTCCCATAGTGTTCAGAAGAATATTAAAGTCCTTTTCAGAATCTCAGATTTCTGCTTTGCCAGATCGTTGGCTCCAACATGCACAATTAAAGTCTCAATATCTGGCTGATCAGCGGTTAGAGAGAGAACTTTGTGAGTTAAATCAGACACAGTGTCACCAGGAAAAGAAGGTGACACATGTCTCTCATCCGCTTGATTATTGATCTCAGCTGAATCATTCTCATCCTGGGGCATGCAGGTCGTCTGGCTTTGAAGGGTAATCCACGTGGAGTACTCCTCCTGACTACAGCTGTTAGAATCCTCTTGCATATTGTCTTTAGTTTGGCATGCTTGTCTGTTTACTAGTCTCCTTTGGTTATGTTTTTCTTTTGGATCTTTAGCCTATAGTTGAGTTTTTCTCAATTCTGGTGCTCAGAGGCTACCGTCCTGTATGTTTCAGGTGTTTCCCTTCTGCCACAAGCTTGACTTGAATAAATGGGGGATTAACAGGCTTCTGCAGCACTTGATGACATGCCGTAATCATTTTGTCAACATTTTGAGATATTCCTATGAAGGATTATTTTATTCCATTCACCATCTAATAATGTCACAGCATAAACTGGACTGTTTTCTTCTCTGCTTTCCCAGTAAGCACATTTTTGTCCAGATAAGTTTTGCATGTGGTCTCCAGGTTGAAGTTCTGCACTTCAGGCTTTTTGTTATAATATTTTTGTCCTCTTTTACCTGTTTTTCTCATGTCTGCTTGATCAAGATCATACAATATTGCACAGACTGTGACTACTTTTGCTCTCTTGGGAACAATAGGCCAATAGTTAGTGTCTGCTCTGCTCCAAATAAAAAAACGTAAAAGTGAAAAGCCAGTCGATTCATGAACTGTTGGGTTCTACAGCCAAAATCTATACAGACAATATACAGCAGGAGAGTTGTCTTTATAGATATATTTGTAATGTGCTTTGGAGGCCTTTAGATTGTTACAAATATACCATCATTTAAAGATTTGAACGATATGCAAAAGTATTTTTCTTGCATTTTAGTTCTTAATAGGTAGAATAATAATAAAGCATTAAGAAAAACCCAAAAACAAACACCAAGATGAGATAATACACTAAATATATGCTTCATTTGGTTTGGGTTGAAGACTTTTTTCATACGTTAAAATTACAGGCTAACAGAATTAAGAAAGAAGTTGAATTTCTGCGATGTTGAGCTGTATTTGTTTTACTTCTCAAATGACAAAAAATTGCTGTATTTTAAACTGTCAGGTTCAAACACCTATTAAAGACAAAATTAATTAAACACAAGAAAGACAAGAGAGATGGATTCTGAATACTCGCGAGGAGAACAGACAGAGATGTGCTTTCAGTTACAATCTCCTACCGCTCTGAAATCACATATGCCTGCTCCTCTCTTTTTATTGCATTTAGGATCCCTCTTACATTGGGCGCTGCAACTCTCAAAGGGCGGGGAAAACAAATCGTCACATAGTTGCAGCACTAATGACAATCACTATCTAGACATATGTTATCTACACACTAGATTCTTCTGTCCCAGGCACGGCGTTGAGCAGAACAAGTTGTGTCTTCACGGCAACGGCTTTATTGCTATCTAACAGGTCAAGGAGAGCAGAGTTTCCGGCCGGGCCGTAAACTCTGCTGGAAGCAGTTGTCACTGCTTTCTCTCAGTAAGGCCTCAGGAAGGAATCAAAGTTATTCAACACACAGAAACATTCTTTATACTAAGATTAAAATGAAGTAAAATGAAGTAAAAGCATATAAGTAAAAACATTCTAAAGATATAACTATTAGGCCACATGAACAACAAATAATTGATAATACCAATAGTACAAATTACCCAACATAAACCTATACATTAGAATGCTTGACTTCAAACATTCATCCAACAACTTATTTAGGTCCAGGAAGCCTAAAGGTGTTTGTGATCATAATCAGATAATTGCATGAGTGTGTCAGTGTGTTAGGGCACTGTGCTGCTGCTCCCCTCTGGCAGCTGATTGGTTGCTGGATAGGCTGTCTTCAGCAATCGTTTTAATCCTCTTAGGTAAAGCAGAGCCTTCATCCAATCCCCTTCACCAATCTTTTCCCCCCTCCTACTTCTCTCTCTCTCTCTTCCTCTGTCTGCCTGCCTGTTACATATGGAAGCAGAGTTTTTAATCCAAATGGATTGTGCAGCAAATCTGGCACCCATGGAGAGGAGCAGAAACCACTGCGAGTGTGAAAAAAAAGCAAAAACTGAAGGATCCAAAGACAGATAAATTTGTCGTTGTCAGGTCCTAGCAGTTTGTGCTAGGTTTTCCATCTGGTTCATTGTAGATGGCTCTGAGATCTTCAAGGACTGCCTTTTTCCCTGACAAGGATCAGAGCTGACAGAAGATGCCACCTAAAGAACACGTTTACCAAGACAGTACGGAAACCACAAAGGGTCAAAAGTCCATCAGCAGAAACATTGGCAGTCTCTGCCTGCTGCAAGCATGAGAAAACCATTTTCTTCAAACCCCTGATTATTCCTGAACTTTAAATCTGAATTCCCTGAGACATATGAACTGGGAATAACTTTGGGAAAGCAGGATGGAAACAGGAACGTTGGGAATAAGGAGCCTACTGAGGATTCTGGGATGTTTCTGCTTGTGGATTTTGGCTGATGCTCAAATGAAGATCCCACCAGAGACGTAAGTTCCACCTTGTACTGTTTCTCATGGATGTTAATTTTCTCTTCTCAGTCACACAAAATGGAGCACCATACAGTAAAGAGTTTTCCACCAAATGTATTAACTTCTCTTGGACATGATGATCAGACTTTTAAACTTTGAAATTTTAAAAGTTTCTTGGCAGTTTCTTCTGTCTAGATTAATACTGCTGACTCTGAATCTGTGGAAGGAGGTCCAGAGTAAGGTAATAGCACAAAGGCAATTCAACCTCAAAGACTCGTCACTAAATTTGAAACAATGTGAATTTACTAAATTCTGTCCATTAGACATAACTGATTTGCAGACGTGCAGTAGCAGAAGTATTTGATGACTTTACTAAAAAAGTCCAATAGTTTCCCAAGTACCTAATACGTTGTGAAAACTACTCATAAGTCTATTCAATAACTTTTGTATCTTGCAATCAGTTTATTTTTCAAATTAGTTTAAAAAGTTTTCTATTAAAGGAAACCCAGGAGACTGCATTGAGTGTTGAACATGTAGCAACAGCAGACAATTGCTTGCGTTGTGTTGTTGACTTTGCAGCAATCCTTCATACTGAGCATGTACCGTATGTAGCAACAGCAGGAAGAAAACTCCAGCAGAACCAGAACCGAGCCCAGTACAAGTGACCAGCTGCCATGACTGACTGGAGGTTTGAGAAGACAGAGCAGGATGCACAAGAAGAAACAGAAGACCTGATGTGGGAGTACTTTTATGATAGTGAAAAGTAAAAAGTTAATAGAAGAAGAGAGAAAATATAAAGTTGTTGGCACCATTATCAGTTGATGACTGCTTCCTGGAAGGTATCACAGCCAAACAGCCAGACCAAATGTAGACTCTACGAGAAGAAAAAACTCAGAGAAAACATGCAGTCAGCTGTTGAGATAACAGCAGATAATGCAAATAGGAAAGTAGAAAGTAGTAGAGTGAAAAAGTAGTCAGTTTGCCTTCCATCAGCAGAAACCCATAGCAGCGTAACTACAGAGATTGCTTTCCATTTAGTTTCAAAGCCATAGTGTAAAGGCCAATAAAAAAGGAAACTCTATAAAGTTGTAATTGGCTCCAGATAAAGCAGAATCATAAATTACAATAGGCCTTCGCAGCTCTTTGCTGCTCGGGCCTAATAAGAGGGTCATAAATCACAGTGATGTAGTAGACATGGTTCAGATTCTGTTGCATAGCAATCCTTCTGACTGCATGTCTGCCTTTTGTCCAGGGTGCAGCAGTGGGCATCGGTGTTCTCTGTTCAGCTCCGAGACCTTTCAACCAAATTCTCTGGCTCGCTGCTACTTCAGAAGGTAAAACAAAAACGCTTTAATGGATGCACAAATTTCACAGACGGATATGATTTGATTTTTCACTAAATTTGCTTAATTTGCTCACACTTAGACAAGCATACAATCCCCTTTTGAATAATCCAATACAGGAGTTAAGAATCATTCATCCATCCGTCCATCCAGCCATCCATTTTCTGTACACCCTTGTTCCTACTGGGGTCCGGACGGGTGCTGGTACCTATCTCCAGTGAACATTTCGGCTGAGAGGCGGGGTACACCCTGGACAGGTCGCCAGTCAGTCGCAGGGCAGAGTTAAGAATTAGCTTGAGGGAATCAGCTGAACACCCAACAAGTGTATATAGATAAAATTCTGTGGCAGAAAAATAACAAAATGCATTTTTAAATACATTTAAAAAAAAAATTTAAAAAGAAAGTGAACATTAAACAGGTTTAAATGTGAGTAACGTTTCACATGTTGTAAGGCTGGGTGTTATTAGATTTTTACACACACAAACACACATGTAGGAATCATTGTGATGCAGGACCTGGTCTGATTTTAGACAAAACCTGTTTATATTTCAGGTTTAAAATAGTCCCCTCCAATCAGTTAGAATAGAATAGAATAGAATAGAATAGAATAGAATAGAATAGAATAGAATAGAATAGAATAGAATAGAAAAAATGTTGGTCCCTATGGCTAAATTTAAGTGTGACAGTAAGAAGTTAAGGTAAGTGGGGACAAGTAATATAAGTAATGTGAAGCTGTATTTGTCAATCCAAAGCAATATGTCACCTTAAGCTTGTTAACAAGCTTAGGCAACTAGCTTTGTTGTTCAGAGGTGGATAGTTCTTGTTACATTTACTTGACGAACGTTTTGGAGACATAGTGTACTTTAAAGGACTAGTTTTACTGCACTGTACTTTTAAATTTTACTTGATAATAAGAATTTACTTGAGTAAATTGATTTTGCATTTAAAGAAATAGACTTAAAAGAAGTAGACCTGTGCAACGTATGAGCTAATGTTTATGTGAATCCTAGCATGAATGTTCAGCATTTTCTTCATGCCACTGTTTACACTGTTTTGTATTAGTAAATATGGTTATTCATTTGAAATGTTACATGAACTTTTGTTTATGTGTTTATGATAAATTAAATGTTTACTTAATGTAAACATTGCAGTCTTAGAAGAACACTACTCTTCTAAGTGTTCAGTGTTGACGCATTTAAAAAAAATGTAAATTGAAAGCAAGAGTGGTTAGATAGTTTTCACACAGGTGTAAAGTATTGGTCATTTTAGCTCTACATATCCTTAAATAACTCTGATTTCTGCTAGAAGTTAAGTGGATTTAGTAAGTGGTGTTATTTTAATGTTAGAAGGCAGTGAGAGTCCCTGGACAAATCATTTATTTTCCATAGCATAAATCTGTGCAGAGCAGAAGTGGTGTGGCGTAAAACTCACAAAATGATGTTCAATCAAATCACTGGTTTGTGGGTTTTAGAAGCTACAGAATTGAGAAAGGCACAAAAATCACAAGCCTAATATTTCTGAATAAATGGAGCCAGAAGAAGTTCACACTTCTAATTTATTTACCTTCTGTGCTTCAAAGGCTAATTAGCAGTTAACTTAGTCAAGAGTAAATGAAGAAACTGCATTTCTTTTTATATACAACATCCTAATCCACTTGAAGTTCTTTCATCAAACCATTATTACTATTTTAATCACTGAGCATATCTTCCTACGGATTGAACCAGAGATATTTGGGATTGCTTGCTGGGTCTTTTACAAATAGTCCAGGTAGCGAGGTTATGGTACAGGTGGATAATTTGACACCAAATATAACTTAGCATATTTTGAACTTATCTGCTGTTGTTTCTGCTCAAACTGAAATTAGATCTGCTTTTCTTTTCAGAAACTAAAGGATGTAGAATCCATTATCAAGATTACGGAGCTGAATGGAGATGATTTACTGAGGGACTACTCTGAGGAAATTGAACGAATGTTGGGAAGTAAGATGAAGTCTGTAAAGGTAAAACAAAAACCCCTCCTAGGTTATAATAGAGCATGTTTAAGCACAGTGCTTGAAAGACCTAGTTCTTGTTGTTAATGGCAGAACAAAGTACTAAAATGTAGCTGAATGTTGGATCAAAGAAAAGTCTTGAGTTTGCTTCCAAAACCCAGTTGCTGGGTTTTATATAAGGCTGTTTCAAAGTTCTGTGTTTGTATTAAGCGTATCAGTCCTCAATGTAGGTTTTCATTCTTATGTTGGGTATTTTAAATTCAGAGGCATATGGGAAGGCTGCCAATCAAAATCACATCCAATAAATAGAGCAGACTGAGAACCTTAGTCTTTTTAAAACATCTTTAAACAACATTAAAATCAATTCTGAATTGTTCAAGTAGCAAATGCAATGAATTTAAAATTGGTTTCACATGAGCTTGCTTTCTGGTCTGTGTCTGTACAGCTCATTTTTTGTAACAGTGGCAGCAGAGCTCCATTCTCTGTGGGAAGGCCAGGGCTGCATTAATCACAGATTAATTGCAGTTTCTGCATTAAATTGACAGAAGAAGTCAAACTCTCCAGAGTTTCATGCAATTGCTGGGTTTCAGATGACGTAGCACCGAGGTCACCCAATGCAGATGGAAGGCAGGAAGTAAATGCAGCCCATTTATTTCTGTTGATCCAGCATCAAACTGTCTAAAGTTTGTGTCCTGTACTGTTATTCCAACGTTTTAATAGCGACAAAGATAACCTTTATTTTTGTGTTTCGAAGGTAGTTGGTCACAAGGGAGTTAATTTAAAAATAACTTACCGAAAACAGAGAAAAATGGATCAACAATCTACAGCTAAAAACAGGCGGTGTGAAAACTAACAATGCCAGAGTTTGCAGCGCCAACTTTCTAACAGTAACAATCACCTCATTTAAATTGTATTTTCAGATAATTTATTGGACAGTTACTTAGAAAGATAAGCATTCATATGAATTTTTACGCCAACATTAGCACTATGTCCTCAGAGTGCTAATGTTGTTAGCAGCTAGTTCAGTGCCTAGTCCCGTTCAGAAAATATGTTTATTCAGTGTGACTTTCATGATAAAATTTTTTTTTAAAAAGTTAAATAAATTACTGTATTTTCCGGACTATAAAATGCATTTTACTATAAAGTTTTTTAAGAAAACTGGATACGTACATATATAAGCCGCACTGGGCTATGAGGCGCTGGTATCTCTGCGGCTCCAGGTTTTTCACATTAAGGAGGGCATTTACTTCCTGCCCTCCTTAATAAATCTGCTATTAAGGACGCAGCCCTGCATCCACACCGAACCATGGATTCGTTCATGCTGAGTTTACATGCAGTGTAAGAACAGATCGATAGCAGCGGCTATCTGTGTGTACTACCAGGTAGACAACCTTCAACTTAAAAGTGACATTATATGAACTTCTGCGTGTTGCTTACATGATGAGAGGCTATAAGTTTGAAAGCATTTTTCAGTCGTGCCTGCTGGTAGCATGTGCTTGTTCTAAATGAAAATTAGCACTTTCTTCTTTGATTTCCAATTTTGACTTCCAATGATTCACTTCCTGCTAAAGAGCCCCGTGGCGGTTGAAGAAAAATCCACAGAAAAGCCGCACCAGGTGGTAAGATGCATGTTTCAAAGCGTCGGGAAAAAGTAGCAGCTTATAGTCCGAAAAATACAATAAATAAAACACATCCAGCCATATAGTCACCAGGAGCTGTGACTCAATACTGGATAAATCCTCAAGATTATAAGAGAAGTCTTTTTTACTTCTCTTAAAGTAAAAAAGAGATTTTTTAATTTACAAATTCTTTTAAAAACTTCATAATAAGTCCTTTAAAAGAATTTTAAGTCTTTTAAAAAACTTTTAATACGGATCATATCCTCATTATAAGGTATTTTTTTGAGATGCCTTGTCTTTTCAGGCTTATTTAGGGCATTAGCTTCTTGTGATCAATTTTGCTTTGTTTTGAAATCCACTTCTGGACCTCCATCTGAATTTCGAGTGTCATTCAGGTCGCGTGTCTGAAACCTAGCTATAAAATGCTTGCTCTGTGCTTGTTAGCCTTATGTCTAAGGAAAAGAATTCATGGAGTTTAAAACCATCATCTGTGAAACAGAAGTATTTTTGGTCTGATAGACCAAGGTAAACACAAGAGGTAATGCAGACAGGCTTTATGTTACAACACGATCTTGGTTGTGGTCATTGTTGTGAGCAGATTTTGTCAGGCTATTTAAAGGTTTAGAAATGGTTATGGATCTCACTGATTGTCATCATGCTGATTCAAATAACTTCAGCTGTATGAACAAATCAAAGTAATTGTTAGGAGTTAGACACTGAAGGTGGTTTGTACCTTGGAAACAGTTCCAGATGACTGGAGTGTTAGACATGAAACAGGGTTCTCCTGGTGAGACCACAACAAACTACATAGAAACCAGCATTGGTGCAAAACCAATTCTTTTGTGCTATTCCCTGTACACAGAGGTTCTAGACATTGTTCATCCAATGTCTAGTTTTAATTTAATATTATTTTGTCTGGTCTATTTCTTGCTAGAGGTTAGCAGAGTCTGCAGAAGATGCTGACCTGTACCATGAATACAACAGTTCACTGCAGGTCAGTGGATCCTCCTCTTCCTTATCACACACATCTCTCTATCTAAAAACCTTGTTTTTCAAGCAAGGGAGATACTGCTCCACATGACACTGCCCACAACATCCATCCATCCTCCGAGGCTCTGCCACCCAGGAGCTTTTTAACTACCTCAACCTCGTCCCCAGAAATTAGAGAGCCCAACCCAGAGTCCCCAGGCCCTGCTTTCTCAATGGAAGGCATGTTGGTGGGATTGGGGAGTTTTTTGAAGTATTCTACCCACCGGCCCACAATGTCCCAAGTCAAGGTCACAGCACACCTACCCCATCATAAACAGTGTTGTGCTGTACTGCTTCCCCTCCTGAGACGCCAGATGATGGAACAGAATCACCTCAGAGATGTGCGAAAGTCTTTCTCCATGGCCTCTCCAACTCCCACACCCGAGTTTTTGCCTCAGCAACCACCCAAGCCGTATGTCGCTTTGACCACCGGTATCCATCAGCTGCTTCCGGAGTCCCACAGGCCAAAAAGGCCCTATAGGACTCCTTCTTCAGCTTGACAGCATCCCTTACCGAAAGTGTCTACCAACGGGTTTGAGGGTTGTCACCGCAACAGGCACCGACAACCTTGCAACTACAGCTCAGACAGGCTGCCTTGAAAATGGAGACACGGAACATGATCCATTCAGACTCAATGTCCCCCTCCTGCCCTGGAATGTGTTCAATGTTCTGCCGGAGATGGGAGTTAAAGCTCTGTCTCACAGGAGATTCTGCCAGAGGTACCCGGCAGACCTTCCAGGTCTGCCAGGCCTGACCGAGCATCTTCCCCCACTACCGGAGCCAACTCACCACCAAGTAGTGGTCAGTGGACAGCTCTGCACCTCTCTTCACCCAGATAACAGCCCGGCCACCAGGTGTTTGCTATGGTGCCCCACCTCCAGGCCTGGCTCAAGAGTGGGGCCCCGGTGACCCACTCTTGAGCCAGGCCTGGAGGCTGGCTCTAGATCTATTGCTATTGCTCATCATAAGGGGTCATCGGGTTTCGCTTGGTCTGGTTCCTCACCTAGGACTTGTCTGCCTTGGGTGACCCTACCAGCATAGTTCCTAGGATCATTGGGACACTGAAGCCCCTCCACCACGATAAGGTGACAGGAGAGGAGAGGCTGCTCACCCAAAAGCTGTTTTTCATTGACAGAATCAACTTGGCAAATTTTTCATGTAAACAAAAACCTGTTTACTTCTCAACCCACAAAAACATTTTCCTTTAAAATGTGGTGCCATTTAAATGGTAATAGTGACACGTATGTGTGCGTGTGCGTGTGTGGATGAATAAGGGCATGTATGAGTGTGTGTCTATCTAATTTGTTAGTCAGAGGTATAATTGGCCTCCACTGTTAGATAATGGATAATGCTGACTGTAAGTGAACTGGAGGTAACAGCAGGTTGGTTTGGAGCTGGGGCTGCAACACACAGGAGCTTTACGACTTCAGCTGACACCTGACATTAGATTACATCAACTTTAGATCGCTGTGAGGAAAATGGGTCAACACTAATGCACGAAGTCCTAACAAAAATCCTTTGTGAATCCACTAACATAACTGATTTCTGCTGGTTGCTACAAAAAAGAAAATAGCAAAGAAAAATACAAAATGTTTAAAGACATTCATGCCGTGAATATAGAAGAACTAAAGATCCACAATGCCCTTTGTGTTTTTTGGGCAGATATTCATCTTTTCTAAAGTTACCCATCTGACTTTCAATGTAATGCTACACTAATTTGGCCCAATGTGAAGAAGTAATTGGCCCATAAATCGATAAACTGGTTGTTTATAGGTTTATAAACAATAGTGCCATAAACCTATAAACTGGTTGCTTATAGGTTTATGGCATTCTATCTACAACTGTGTCTTTGGTGATATGACTATTCTTTGTCATTTAAACCAAAAGATGAGCTACATCTACTTCTTCTGGAAAACCCTTCACATTGTTTTTAATTTGCAATGATTGGTAAAGAAGAGTTTAATTCCTTTTTACTGTGTCTCTCAGTTTGATTATTACAACTCCATGCTAATCAACACGATGGACGAAGATGGGAACTATGTAGAGCTGGGCGGAGAGTTTCCGCTTGAAGAAAACGAACATTTTAACAACCTGCCTGTGAATACTCAGCAGAGCAACATCCAAGTTCCCACCAATGTCTACAACAAAGGTTGTTAGGAGGATCACATCACACAACTGCTTGTGGAAGTGAAATTGTCCAAATCTTTCTCACAATTTTATCATTTTCCCAAGCAGATCCCAAACTGCTTAATGCCATCTACAACTCCGAGGCTTTGAATGATGTCTACGTCAACAACTTTCTGAGAGATCCCACACTTACCTGGCAGTACTTTGGCAGTTCTTATGGCTTTTTTAGAATCTACCCTGGTAAGTTTATCTTAACCTTTCTTATGTTCCTGGTTCTAAGTACAACAAACTGCAAATATATTTCAATAAGTTTCTTTTATGTTTGTTTGTGCCTGTTTCAAATGTGGGATTATCACACCAGGTTCAAAAAAGCTCTTTCTGAAACATATGTTTAAAAGTTTTACAAATGTATCTCTTTAGCACTTTTTAAAACATCATCATTTGACCAAAGTGCTCCATAACAACCATGACAACCATAAAACAGTACATAGAATAAAACTATAATAATGTGGAAAAAACACAGTAGAATTAGGACTTCTAGGAACTATTAAGTATTTTATACTTAATCAGTCAAAAAAAGAGCAATGAGAATATGTAGAGGTATTTTTGATTGCTTCTATGTTTTAATTTTTATCTTGTGATGTGTTATTCCCTAAGGTAGGTGGATGTTAGGAAGATGCCAAAACATAGAGGAAGCTTTTTTAGATGACAATGTCCACAAAAGCATTGTTAGAGGTACTTTCACATGAACAGGAAACAAACTAAATTCTGAAGGATGCCACATATGAGATGAGGGAATGCTACAAGCAAACACTTCAACACTGATGATTAAGAACAACTTAAAAATGTCAGTAAAGCTCCTGTATCTGCAACAGAGAAGTAGTAAATCTCCCTGATGACATGTTAATGTTATTAGTGTAAGTATTAGTTTCATGGTCACAGCCAGCCCAGTCATATTTGAGTTATTTAATTGCGATTCAAATCCCAGGTGCAAACTTTCAAATGCACAACTCTTCATTCTAATTATACAATTCTGTATTTATCATTCAAACCTCCACTCCATTCTGGAATGAATTAACCCAGAAAAATTTTTATGAGCTACTAAATAGTGATGCAACAAAAGAAACCAGTGTGGCACCCTCTATTATTCTTTAATTTAAACTTTACTTGTAACAGCATTGGAGTGAGCTTGGCAAATTGAGCAAAAAAATTAGGAAAATGTTTACCAAAATTTCTAGAAACACAGAAACTGTACAGGCCAGCAGCTGAATGCATCGACCAGATACATGTTTGCTCTTCAAAAAGCATATGTAAAGCAGATACATGTTTGCTTTGAAAAGTGGTTATGTCATATAGAATAATTCATTGCTTCCCTCTGTAGTAATATCTGTTTGTATCAACATCAACTTGAAAGGAAAATGGAAGTGCACATTAATAAGACAATTAGGAGCTAGCACTTATTTATACTGTTATCTTGTTTCCTATTTTACAAAGAAAAAGAAAATAAATGACACATTTATGTCATATTTTCTTAATTAGAAAATATATTAATTAAGACGAAACTGTGCCTTACTTATTGGTTTTACCCTAATTAAGGAAGTTGAAATATTTTCACCTTGTAGGTGCTCATATTTTAACCTCATGTTGCAGAAGGTTTGAGTGATATGAGTCTCAAGTAATTTTCTTAGTATTGGTATCAAATTATTACTTTTTTATTGTGACAACCTTCATGACTGTAACCTATCTCTGCCAGGTATTAAATGGACTCCTGACAACAACGGTGTGGTAGCCTTTGACAGTAGAAACAGAAACTGGTGAGTTCTATCCAGTTCTCAGAGTACACTGACGTCAATATTAGATGTGTATTTTCACATTTTTTTGATTTTTTTATTATGTTTTGTTCCCTGGTGTCTCTGGAGTAAATGTGGAGAATGAATTTTGGCTATTGAATGATTCTTAGGCAACAGATTGATGTGGTCTAATAGATTCTCTAATTCACTGACACTCTGTTAGGTATACTCTTTCGACTTCTTTTTTGCTTGATATGGTCTTTTTCTGCTTATTTGTGAGATAAATAAACTGCACATGCAGAATAATAAAGTCATGGGAATTTATTAATCTTTCATTGTTTTACACCAGAGTACTGTGTTGCATGGTGCATATTTTTTTAGCTCATTGTTTTTTAACAAGCAGGAATAACTCTGCTCTGTAGAGTTCTGGTCAGACAGAGACCTGGTTCCCCTGAATGTGAATAGCCTGAACAGCGACCTGGACCTGTGATCCTCTCGAAAAGACGTTAAGCTGTTTCCTCAGCCAGGTCACTGCAGCCGACATGGCACCATATGTGACTGTTCATTCGCTCTAAATAAAACCAGAGAACTGTATGTCCCTGAACATTTTGTCACAAAGCGAGTTTTCACCTGAGTCCCCAGACACTGCTACATCTATAAAAATGTGTTATGAAGAAAAATATGAGAATACGTTTTTACTTAAATAATTAACTCTAGATTCCTGATATTGATATAAATGTGTCTTTTGGTCCATTGTTTCACAGGTATATCCAGGCAGCTACATCTCCCAAGGATATTATCATCATGGTGGATATCAGTGGCAGCATGAAGGGATTAAAGATGACCATAGCCAAACACACCATTAACACCATCTTGGACACACTAGGAGAGAATGATTTTGTCAATGTCATTGCTGTGAGATGCACTTTTGACAAGTCTCCTTATTCACAAACACAATGCAACTTTGCAAGTGATTGCTTAGATGTGCTTACTCAGTTGCACTTGTTTTCTTTATTTATATTACACCCTGTTAGTCTAGGGCAGGGGTCACCAACACGGGGGCCCCGGTCGCCCGAGGGGACTTTGTCAGTCGCCCACTGAGCAAGTTCTAAAAATAGCCATTGTCATCAGGGAGCACTGCCAAAGAAATTATTACATTTAATCTTTTTATATTGAATTAATAACATTTGTTTATACTTAGATTTTTTAAAAGTAAATTATAAAATATGTTTAAACTAAATTGCTTTATGCCTAAAAATCTTTTCTATAGTTAAAGTTCAGAACTGCGCAGTCGCCTGCAAGATTTTTTCGAAGGGCATCGCCTGCAGCTGTTTGGCTGCACACACTCTGCCTACCTAAAGATTTTCCTTGAAGTAAAAAAAGAAAAGAATAATTTCTGAAATTTTTATTATCGAACCCTCTTTGCAATTAACAAAATTGTAGAGAAAAAAAAAATCCTCTGTGTCAAAACATCTTGTACATAGCGCAAGTCTGAGTCTGTGGGGGTTTGCACGCCAAAGCTTAAATCTTATTGGTCAGTTTGCTTTTGTTTATTTGGCGGCTTGGCGTTTCTTCTGTAAACTAAAAATGAATGAGCAGAGTTTGAACCTCCGGTAGTCCTAAGAGCAGTTTGGATGCCGGTGGAGATTTTTACCGTGTGCGGTTCTGGCAGGTCGCCTGTTTATGAGCTTCTTTGACGTTTCCCGAACTGGAGAGCTGATAGATGACATCTGTCGCTCTTCCTGAGCATCTCGCTAAGACTGGATTAAACAATTTACTGTAATGTAGTCGAAACATTCCCCAATTAAGCATCACCTCCTCCTTTGCACATCTGACACCACCTGAACCTGGGAATCAACGTCCTCCTCTTTCCGTGGATCTACCGGGTAGGCTTCGCTTCCAGGTCTTTATGATTTAGTTTGTGTAAAAAAAATTTAAAAAAAGGTGCTCTGTTTAGTGGTTTAGGTTTGTGCAGCTTTTGTGCAATGCGCACATGATGCGCGTTGGAGAGGTGGTTGTGCTCTTGCAGGTCAGATGCAGTGATAGTTTTGTATCTTATGATCTATCAGACATTTTTTCGACATCTGCTGTTGTCAGCCGACAGGTGACCCGTCAGCTTTTAAGTTCGCGAAACCACAAAAAAAGCTAATAAACTGGTGACCTGCCAGAACCGCACACTGTAAAGCTGACAGAAAAAGCAAACTGACCAATAAGATTTCGGCTTTGGCTGCCTTTCGACCCCCACAGACTCACACTGATGTGCGCTACATACGAGATGTTTTGGCACAAAAACACTTTTATCTCCACACACAAATTTGTGGAGAGAACTTTTTGTTCTCTCCACAATTTTGTTAATAGTAAAGAAGGTTGGATACAGGCACGTGCAGAGGTGGAGGCGAAGGGGGCTTGAGCCCCTGCCCTTTTTATCCTTGATGCCCCTACTGCCCTTTTTGAGTTTGAGTTTTAAAAAATATATATATATATATTTTTACTTTTTTATTTTTAATCTGTATGTCAGAAGGCCTGTTTGTGCCCCTTAGGAATAATATTTAGCTAAATATTATAATTTAGAAAAAATAAACTTGTCTGGCTGCCCTCAGTTTAATGACTCTCAGAGCCTCCATGTTGTTCAGACTTCGGGTCCATGGTGAGGAGGAGCGGCCGGATCTGTGCCCTCTAACTATCAAATTATGGGCAAGAAAAACAACATATATAGGCTATTTATTTTATTCTTTTTATTTATTTTTTATTTTACCTTGTTTTGTGAATAAAATCATAGGTCTGATGTTGACGTTAGAAAAACTGTTTCTATCTATATTTTTATAATCGTCTTTGCAATAGCGGGACAAAACCCGCCTCACCCCTAAACACAGAAATGCTTCAGCTGTAGAGAAAAATTATGACTTTAAATTCATCATTCTGCTAAAAGCCCAGTTCGGTTCGCTACAGGCAGTCTGAGGCGGTACCACCACCCGGTACCACCACCCGGTCTCTGTTCGATCTGCTTCTCCGTAACGTTTCTACCTGGCGGGTTGAAGTCGCTGCTGACGGGATCTGGGCTGGAGGTTCACAGCTGTAAATAGAAGTTATTTCAGAACCTCAAGTGTTAAAGGATGATTCGGATTTAGAGTTCATAAAATAAACATCAGAGAAAATACTTTAGAACCGCAGCATAAAGCCAAATATGCCTCAATGAAATGAAACAAAATGTCTCCAAAGCATCGGCGGACTGACAGGGGCCACCGGGGGATTCAAGGTAGATTCCAGGTAGATTCCAGGTAGATTCTAGAGATGTGCATCGCAGCGGCTGCATAACATAACCATGTTATGCAGGGCCAGCCCAAGGTAATATGGGGCCTTAGACAGGAAAATTAGCTTATTTCATAACTTCATAACCAGAGACTTTCTCTCCTCTGGTCTGTTTAACAGCCACAATCTCAGATCAGCTCAGCCCTCCAGGACTATCAGCAGCAGAAACAGAAACTTTATATCTGTTGGGGAAAATATAGACTAGATTTGCTTTGCATTTCCCCGGATGATGGCAATAATATAGTAGGATCCAATTAGATTCTTGATTAATATGGGTTATTGCTATGTTGTTTTACAGATTTTTTGTTCAACGTGCCCCTTTTTTAAATTTGAGCCCCTGCCCCTCCATAGGTCTCTGCACGGCCCTGGTTGGATAACAAAAAAATACACTAACTTTTCTATTTTTTTATTTAAAGGAAAATCTCACAGTGCGTTCAGCTGTACAGCTGGTGCTGCAACAATCCAGACTCTCAGTCACTTGTGGGCAATTTAGAATCACACAGAAAAGCTCCAAAAGGGAATCAAACTTAAAACTCAGAACTAAGACCTTCTGTTCACATAATAATTAACCATATCTACCATGGTAAATTATTACTGATAACTATTGTCAGTAGTCCCTAACATTAATATGATCAGACAGCATGTAATCATATATACATATACTGTATGTATTATTGTTATAAAGGCTGAGCCAAGAATATTTATGTGTGTATCAAAAAAGTGGCCCTTTGTGTTGCTCTGGACCAGTGAAGTAGCTCCCAGTCTGAAAAAGGTTGGTGACCCCTGTGCAGTTTGTCTTTGAAGGGTGTAACATAAGTGCTACATCTCCACAGTTCACAAGTGGGGGCTTGTCCGGGATCTTTTTGTTGAACATAGTGAAGTTTAATTTTGAAAATTTTGTGGCAGACCCTACTGTCAAGTTCTGCTAGATTTGATTTACTGTGCGATCCCCACTTGAAAGGGATAGGTCTCTATTGTGAAACATGACTGGATTTCACTCAAGGAGTCTTCATTTTAGTTAGTCCATCTTTATTTTTCATAATTTTTTGTAGTCCAACCACTTAGGTGAAAAACCTCAAAACAAACAGAAACACATCAATTACAATCTGAAATTGACAAGATAAATACATTGTGAAATTAACAAGATAAATTTCCACCCCTTTAAACCATTTAAACCTAAAGTTTGATAAATAGCAAATGTTTTATAATAAAGTTCAATATCAATGAATAAATTAGCATATTTAACAACATTTAATTTCATAGTCAAACATCCTAACCAACATTTTCCCTTTTTTTTTTTTTTTTTCCTTCAAGCAATAAACACCAAGTGTATTGTCTCTTTTTTTTCTTTTCAATAATATAAAACTCTCAATCAAACCAAGTCCATGTGAATGAGCAACAGTATTTTGAGCTTACCGGCTGTCCTTCACAGTTTTTTAGAAACGTTTGCACAGTTTCACTTTACATATTAACAGGATTGTTTGCCTTCTTGCTGTGGCACTTCAAACAGGAGTGACAGGTCTGTCACACCTTAAGTACCTACACTCTGATTGGTAGGAGATTGAATCCACCTGGTTCTCATCACTCCAGCAGAGAAGAAAGATGCAGCAGAGGGGTTTGGCAGAGGGGAGTGGCTAACTGGCAGTTTGTCAGAACACCTACTATTGATCAAGTTATTGACTGTAGGAAGGGTGATCTGTTTGGTATTACTGATTATTATAAAATACCTCTGTTGAAATCATTACTGAAGAAAGACCTTAAATCTGTTATTTAAAATGGACGACCTGACAAAGAAGTGTGCTTTGTTTGGCCTTTCTTATGCAAAAAGCTAACAATTTTAATCTTTTCCAGAGCTGACACCGAATTGAATTTGAATTTGTGCCTCTATTCTAGATACTGTGTTAGTTAGAAGGGGTTGGACAGATTGATACTTAAATTTTGTGCTTGTACCACCATTACACTATTATGTATCAGACTTTCATTGCAGAAGTTTTGGAAGACATGAGATTATAGCAAAATACTGTTCATATATTGTCAGTTTGCATACATAATTTGATCACTGAATAATCCATATCAGCAAAATGTAGTTTTTGGACATACTGAAAAATTATAAGAGTACCACAAGTCCCTCACATGTATAGCCTACCTCATATGTACACCATTGTTACAAAAACACCACAATTGTGATTTAAAAATCGCAACATTACAGCCAGACATTTGTCTCACCTCAAAATACCGAATGCTTGACACTAAAAGTTAATGTGGCTATTTTTGACCCTATTGAGCATTAAAATGAAATTTCCAGACAATCAACTGTTCCTTTAATATAAAAGACATCAGTCTGCACTGTTACAAAAAAGAAACACGATCTGTCCTGGTACAACGGAATTCTGTAAATTTCAATGAACTGATGCCAATTCAAAGGGACCTTATGTGCACTTTCACATGTGCACATCATAACGGGAGGGAATCAGAAGCAGTACATATGCTATAAAGCCTCAGCAGGAGCCTCAGTAGTCTCACGCATGCTTTCTGAATGTACTTTTTCTTGTTTCTGCCTCTCTGTAGTACACTGACTATGTTCGATATGTGGAGCCATGTTTCAGAGGAACATTGGTGCAGGCTGACTTGGACAATAGGGAGGTAAGATAATTAAGATCTTCTTCAGAGAGCTTAAAGAGCTGAGCATGCATCTCAGCTGACATTTAACAAACACACACAAGCTCGCATGCACACATCCAACTTCTAAGATCAGTTTCATGGCCTGTTCTGATACCAGGTCAAAATCTAGGTTAGAATGTTATCTGACCTCCAGGGCATGGGGCATTCCCAGTGTTAATTAGGTGAAAGGTGGGGTACATCCTAGATAGCTCATCAGTCCATCTAAGGGCAACTCAGAGACACATGGGACAAACATCGATACTTACAGATACCATCAGTCATTTGGGCACTTGGAGAGACAAATTGAGCTAATATGTCTATATATAGATTATAGGAGGAAACTGGAATATCTGAAAAGAACCCATTCACTCCCTTTTCTGGAAGCCTGTTACTATGGTTAGTAGCCTCTTAGCCTCGTTTCCACATAGCATTATGGTACAGGTCAGTTCTGTGTGCTATTTTGTCTATTTCTATTGTAAAAGTGGTTTATATATAGCTGACCTATACTGCAACAAGCTCAAAGCATTGTAGTGCATTACAATTGTTGTTGCACTTGTATCACCACGTTGGACATTTCTTTTAACCCAGTTTGATACCAACTGGTGGTGGAATTGATTTTGTGATTATAAAATAGCATCAGAATAGCAGTGACCCACTGTACTGTTCAGTGCAAACAGAGTAATACTGTAATATAAAGATTATCATACAAAATGTCTTCATCTCTAAATTACAGACTGAATAAAACAGAAGACCCTAAATATCTTTCCTTGTTAGAACAGTGGTGATGTGTGTTTTACCATCACAACTGAAACACATTTTCTGCCATGTGGCCAGAATTCTGTAAGTGTTGCATGTGGTGTAACAGAGTTTGCCATTTCTCTTTTAGCACTTTAAGCTGCTGGTGGAGGAGCTGCATGTTAAAGGAGAAGCAAAAATAAAAAATGCCATGAAGGAGTCCTTTAAGATCCTAAATGAGGTTTGTTTACTTTTGGAATGATGGGTTGGAAGTCGGTTTTGCTGTTTTTCATGTTTTTCAATAATCATTCAGAAAGGAATGCCTTGAATCTGGGGAGGAGTTTTACTGATCATCATCTTTTTTGCCATCTGTATGTTTGCCCACAGGTGAGGATGAAAGGTCAGGGCAGCATGTGTAACCAGGCCATCATGCTAATCACAGATGGAGCCATGGAGGACTATGAGTCTGTCTTTGAAGAATTTAACTGGCCAGAGCGCAGGGTAAGGAACAAAGAAGGAATTCAATAATGTTCTTACCAATATGATTTTAGCATCAAGATTTCCATCTTTCCCTAGAGACTGATATTTATTAGCCTGGTAAAAACCAGTCCCTTGTTCTACTCTTTACTGGACCTTTGGCTATGGAGAAACTATTGCATGCTGGAGGCCTGAACTCTGTTGAAGTTTTAAACGTTTGAATTTGATTTTACCCAATCGCTAATGTTTAGCTATGACCTATGCATTGAGCCAACTCAATCATGATGGAAGCTACACTATGAAGCTTAAATTTATGAACATTGAAATGCTGTAAACAACCCCTGCCCCTACTGCAAAGCTGAGCAACATCTTTGGATCATCATCTAAAATATCTTAAGGACTCCTCTTGCTCTGACTTTAATTGTGCTCATTATTTGGAAGCGTGACCAACACAGACTGAATGACTTCATTCACTTCCTCTGCTGCTTCTGCCAAACTAGGCTGACTGCATTTCTAAAACATCTTTCCAGTTTTGAGGTCAGGACCATTCTATAAACCTGATGGTTGTCTGCTTTATCTATTCCAAAATCTGTTTTGGTATGTACTGTACATAAAGTCAGTTTCACTATTGTCCAAGTTCATCCAGCTAACCCACACTGAAACCTCCAGTAAAAGGTCAATTCAAGAGCCAGGCATGGCAAGGTCTATATTTGCTCTTGTCTATACTCTTGCTGAGTGTTGGTAGTCTGGCAATGACCTTGATGGCTTTCCCCTCTGAATGGTGTTTTTTTAATGCTGTGCTCTGTTTCAGCATGGTGACTGAAATAACTCATGTTTTACCTTTTCAGAACATCAATGAATAGATTTTCAGATTTAGATATTTTTTTTATGTTAGATGATGTATTTTCTTTTCTACTTTGCAATTGTTCACAATTTGTGTTGTGAATATCACATGTGAATATCACATAAAATGCATCTAATTTCATGTTAACAATGTGCAAAATAGAAAAATGTTTATCATATGTTTATAAAGTTCTACATTTGTGACAATAAAAGATACACTGATGGTTTCCAACTTGTCCAGCAGAGCAAAAACATTGTTTGCATTTAGAAAAGCTCACTGACCTGGATTTTTATGGATGAAGTGTTTTCCCTAAACCCTCTCATCTGGCTTCTCTCACAATACTGAACTGTACTTTTTATGTGAGCATGATTTTTTCTACATCAAAGTTGAAAACATCTTCAGCACAACATATAATAATTTGTGAATGTTGTACAAAGCACAGCTTTCCATTAACATTATTCTCTGTTTAGGTCAGAGTGTTCACTTACCTGATTGGTAGAGAGATGACATTTGCTCAAAAAACCAAGTGGATTGCTTGTAACAACAAGGGTCAGTCCAGTGTGTGTGGGTGTGTGCATGTGTGTGTGGCTCTTAGATCTTACCACTCTTTGAATGGGCACAATCATAGAGACTATGATCCTGTGGTTTTGTCAGGTTTCTACACACACATCTCAACTCTGGCTGATGTTCAGGAGAATGTCATGGAGTATCTGCATGTGCTCAGTCGACCAATGGTTATCAACCACGACCATGACATCATCTGGACAGAAGCCTACATGGATACAGTGGTAAGCTGAGCCATCCACAGTGTCCTTTCCCCAAACATGCTGTACATTACTCCTCATCTTCAGTTTCATCTTCCTCATGTCTGTGACTTCATGTCCATCTGTCTACTTCCTTACACTGTTATTGGACTCATTCTCCCATGAACCTGCTGGCAGCTTCCCAACACAAAGGAGGTAAAAATCAATAAATAAAGGAATAATAAAATCTTTTTCCGGTGAGATGAATTTTTATCGTTTCTGTCATATTGATTTTTTCAAGTTCTTTTTCTCAGTTCTGGCCAAATATTTGATATTATTGCAAACTTTGTGCTCACAGTTAATTTCTTCCATTATGGTAGAAGCGAAATATTTTTCTTTTTTATCAACATGGTTATTATGTTATTAGCTACTGTCTGCTAGTAAAGTTCCCACAATCTGAATTCCAAGCTTTCAGTCAGGGCAATGTTGCGCAGCACATACTTCTGCTGAAAATAACTTCTTTACTTTCCACTTATCTGGGAATGCAGAAAACAGGGACATAATCTGATGTTCTTCACACTACTGGCTGGGATGGGCAGAATTGTCAAAATGTATTTAAAATGTCCTTTATTTTACACAAAAACATTCAGCTTCATGATGCTATCTGGTCAATCAGTTTTCTGCTCTCTGAAATTCAATTTTTTTGTAAATGCCTTGTGAAAATGCACATATATAAACTCAACTGAATTAATAAGGAACCATGTTCTATTGTCTTTTAGCTTTTCTACACCAAAGCTCAGAGTCTGCTGCTGATGACTTCGGTGGCCATGCCAGTTTTCAGCAAGAAGAAGGAAACGGTCAGTTCCACACCTGGCCCGATGATATTCTCTGTAAATCATATTCATATTTATTTGATCAGCGGTACAATATTTAATCCATATTTCTGTGTAAATTATAATGGAACAACTTTCTGAACAAGTGAACTTAAAGTGATAAGTGAACTTTATCATCATTCATACATGGCTGAAAGAAATTGCTTTTTTCTTTTCATGTTTAACATAAAAAACCTTAAAGACACAGAAAACAATATGTGAACATTACCCGCAATATAAATCATGTAAAGTAGGTTTAAAACCAGTCAGTGAATAAATTAAATAAGAAAGATAATATTACAAATTGTTAAAAGATGTTCAACTTATTGCTTAGGACACATTCAAGCAGGTCTGAGAATTTATACCAATGTCTGACCCAGAATAGAAACAAATCCAAAACAAAAAAACAGCTTAGATCTAGTTAATAGGTTTTATAGTTGAAAATATTCATATATATTAACAGAAGATGTTTAAACACTGACATTACCAGAGAAAGAAATAGCTGAATCACTGAAATATGATGTTTAAGAGAGGCTGTATGTAAACTCTGCCTTCATGATGCTTCTGTCTTCAGTTGTCACATGGTATCCTGTTGGGTGTGGTTGGCACTGATGTTCCCCTCATGGAGGTGATGAAGCTGGCGCCAAGATACATAGTAAGGCCGAGTGTTCTTCACTTCTCCAGTTTTTCAAAACTTTTATTCACACACTTGTGAATAAAGCTGAAAGGAGTGTTCTGTGTGTTATTAGCTGGGACCGCATGGCTATGCCTTCCTCCTCAACAACAATGGCTACATCCTGGCTCATCCTGACCTACGACCTCTGGTAAGTTCAGCTTCTGAACACTTTGTTTTTTGACATAGTGATGGATAAAGCAGTGCTGCTGAGCATCAAACTAAATCCAGAAATAGAAAGATGTAAGAAACTGTGGCAGTCACTGTCACTGACTGCTTAGCAACAGAACAGATTTTAAGTCAACTTAAAATCCTCTTCAGTTAGTGGCCAAAGACCAGAACAGGTCAGACGTAATCTTTTATTAATTTTTTCTAAAAGCAGAACATTTCTGCCTTCCTTTCTTATTTTATTCTGACAAAGCACATTCATGACAACAAACTCCAACACTCGATACAGTCAGAAGACAAGGCGCATTTATCCAAATGTTAGAGGGATGTAAAATTATTATATTAATATATAGATAATGGAAACAAAAGTATGTTTGCATATTATTCACTAGATCAATTTGGTGGAAAATATATACAATCCACTCTTCAGTAACACAATGTTTAAGAAGGAAAAAGTTCAAGTATGCACAAAGAATTTAACAAAAAAAGTAGAAGAAATTCTACAGAAGAAGGAAGTGAAAAGTAATGATCTGAACTCATATGCCACATATTAACATAACCCAATAACATATACAGTACATGCACATGTATAGTAAGCACAAAAGTAGAGTAACATGTAAACACATATTACTGATAGACCAAACGGTCTATCACTTTTTTCATATCAATTCTTCTTTATAATAAATCTTTACAAAATCAGCAGGTGCCATAGATTAGGTTCCTCTGCCCATGTCAGACAGTTTATTCTGTTACTGACTCTGATTTTTTGTCCTGAGTAAATGAAGTCTGACCAGTCCTTTGAATATTTTAGCAAGGACCCCAGCTCAGATACACAGTAATAGTGATCTTCTGTCCTACAGTATAAAGATGGCAAGAAGCTGAAGCCAAAGCCAAACTATAACAGTGTGGATCTGTCAGAGGTGGAGTGGGAGGACAAAGAGGAGAAGGTAAAGAAACACAAGATTAAGACTAAAATGGCTGCAATTTAAATCTGAATGTATTCAACAGGAAAGACCTGACAGATTGTGTATATGGACCTGATTTAGTTATGTGAAGAATCTTTTGGTACTATTATTGCAATTTTAAAGTGTTACATGTTTGTATAATATGTGAAATGCAATGATGTTGTTGAGTCACTGACTGAAAGACAGACAGATATTTGCTTAGTAATTGCTCATGTGGATACAGATGTCGTGCTTTGGTATTGTTCAGTTCTATCTAGTCTAATCTAGTTTTTATTCTTATAGCTGAGGACACCTATGGTGAAAGGACAGACAGGCAGCATGACTCTTAACATCAGAGCCTCTGTGGATAAAGGGGTGAGAAAGTTCTGTACGACAAAAGTTTTTTAATCCATCCTGCTTAGGGACGACTGTAGTCAATTAAAATGTGTTATATTAGTAACTGTAAGTGATTCCTGTTCACCCACAAAGACTGTTTTACAGGTACTGTTGTTGTAACTCTGCTCTCGCTGTAAAAACAGGAGCTAAAATCTGGAGTTAACAACTGGGCCTCTCACAGGCAGGAAGTAGTGATATTATTCTGACTGTGCTCAGGGAAATCTTCAGATACTGGAAGATTAATAAACAAGTTTCTGTCATGTCAGTAATTCTAATAATGTTGACTTAACTGAAAATTCAGTTTATCATAAAATCAAATATTGAATAAGATCAAAAGAAAGGATTTTTAACACTGAAATGTATGTTCACTGTACATATCAGTTCTTCATCAGGGTTGCTTCTGCTTTAATCATTGCTTGTCATTTTTCTTTATCTGAAAAGAAGACAGTCTGCCACTGAGCAGCAGTTCACAGTCCTTTTTTATTCACCCCAGCTGTCTCTGTGTCAGGACTGCTTTAACAATGTTGCTTTTATCCCTGTTTCTTGTCCTCGCCTTTTTCTACCACTCAACTTCCACACTTTGACCAGCCAACTTCCTTGAGCGCAGCCCTCCCCATAAGATGACCTTAAAATAAAATATATAGATTTCAAACTTCAGATTCTTAGGGCTGCCATTCAGGAGAAAAGAAAAACAGAAATATATTGAGTGAAAGCGTGAAAACTTTGTGTTATTTCTTCACTCATATGCTTTTATATTGATCTTATGCAATATTGTAATAATCTGAGAAACTGAATTTTGGGGTTTCATAATTTTCAAAGCTAACATAACTGCTTGACATACTGTATATACAGTATCACTGTGTGTAATGAATCTATATAAGTGTGAGTTTGAATTGAATTTCTGAAATAATGTTTTGATGTTATTCTGGTTTATTGACATGCATCATGTTCTGTACATGCTATGGGCAATTTAATTACAATTTCTGTTTTGAATATTGCATGATCAGATATATTTTTATCCAACAGAAAAGACCAATGTACCTCATCAACAACTACTTCTACACAGACATTGCTGAAACACCTTTCAGGTATAACACAGTTCATCTTTTCTTTTTGTCATGCTGCAGAGAAGTTTTATATTTATGGTGGATTCAGTGCTCTTATTTTCTTTTGTTTGTTTCAAGATTTCCATATATACAAATGGAAAAAATCTCCTGAATTGAATGTCCTTTTTGTGGCTTGTATTCTTCAATAACACCAGTGGAACCTGTTGTTTATTCGGTATAAAGTTTACCTTTGTCCCTGTTTTACCCATTAGCTTTGGCCTGGTGCTGACCAAGGGTCATGGCAGTCTGATGTTTACAGGAAATGTATCAGTGGAAGAAGGTAGGATTTTCGGTTATGTTCTACACCCCAGCAACATTTTGTATTGTCATTAGAAGAAATCAAACAATATGTTGAACTTAGATGAATTATCTGACAATTCTCTTGAATGCTGTCATTAATGCAAAACGAATGAAACATAAACACATAACAATATGATCTTCAACTGATATCATCTCCTGTGATTTATTTGACTGACTTACGTATTTTTACTTTCCAATATAGGTCTGCATGACATGACCTCCCCTGACCTCAGCATCGCCTCTGAGTGGTACGTCTGAAATGTGAACTGACATTTAGAGTAAATCTAGAGAATTTATAGACCTTCTAATTCTTTTCAGTGACCGACAAACAGCTATTAAAATTACTCCCTAAACAACTCTAAATTATGCAGATGTTAAATTACAATTTAAAACAATGGTACAACAACCTAGGTATTTACATTTATATATTTGAAACAAAATTACTAAAAATATGGAATAAACGTTTTTCTGTCCCACTTGTCATGTCAGTGCTGAATGTTTTTTATGAATATTACCACTTTTAGCTGCTTATATTCAATACATAATTTGCATGTTAAAGTTGGAAATTATTTTGCATTACAGTTGTTTAAGAACTTTTGGAGTTAAGTTAGATGCTACACTGAAAAAAATAACTCTTTGGATGAAAATAAAAAAAAATCATGGAAAGGATTTCCACCTGATTACTTTGCTTTATTTCAGCACCATGTAATTCTGTTACTCCTATTTAAAGCAAATGTGTTAGGTCAACTTAATATATTATGGTTATTCCAATTTAAAGCAAATGTGTTTGCTCAATTTAATTTATTAAGGTTGATTCAACTAATTTACTATAGTTGGACCCAATGTAATTTAAAAGAGCCAGCCCAAATAATTTATGCAAATTTAGTTGAAACCAACAGGGTTTTTTTTTTTTTTCTTCTCCGTACAGTTTTTGCAGCACTAGTGGCTCATATTTTTTTGAGACAGTATGCAGACAGGGTGAGGACATGTGGCAAAGGTCGCCGGGACCTGGGAGTCGAACCAGCAACGTCTGCATCGAGGACTAAGGCCTCCAAACGTGCAGTGTGCTAAACCCCTGCACCACCACAGCACGCTGGAGAAACCAACTTATGTTACAGTGATACCTTCACAATAATTATTAAGTTGATCCAACTCATGAAAATTAAGTTAGCTCAACAAACATGCTTCATGCTGAAAGAAAGCTATTTAATCGTGTGGAAATCCTTTGCATGATTTAATTATGTTAATTCAAAGACATTTTTTAAAGTTAGATCACATTAAGTGTTTTAAGAAAGGACTGAGTGAAAGGGTAGAAAAAATTCTCAACAATTAGAAAAGGTACAACAGAATTGTATTTTCAAAACCCAGTCGTCTTACTGTATTTTCATGCTGTAGTTTTTACAGCCATTTGTTGCAGTGCAGTTCTTAAATGCCAATAGAAACTACATACACACTACAAGATCAGTCTGACTATAATGAATCACGTTATCTCAACATGATTAAATTTCATAAACGTTAAGTTGTTGAATTTCTTGTTTATCCAACACGATTGTATCACATTTTGTTTGAAACATGAAATTATTTAGTTAAAAGTATATGATATTCTTTTGTTAATGTGATAACCCCCTGAGTTCATTTTTTCCAATGTACAATAACAATTTAAACAAATTACTTTCCTAACGTTAAAATGTAAACATAGTTTAGAAAATTATTATAATGTGCACTGAATTGTTGTCAGTGCCCTTGCTCTTTTCTCTATATCGTTTTGTTTACTGGATGTTGATTGTCCGGCTGCTGTGCGTTCTGCAAATGTGTGCTATAGTACCTGCAGCTCACTTCATGCCTCGTTGGGGAGTGTTACAGAAAGGCTCCATTGTGAAAGCTGGTTTCAAAGGTATAGCAAACAGCTGGATCTCAACAAAAATGTTCTCATTTAACTGAAAATCAGGCCTGCATGAACAGAAACTGAGCTACATGAGCTCAGACCTGGGATGGGATATTGAGCATAGCCATCCAAAATGAGTGTAGAACCATAATTCCTCTCGATCACCAGTGGGAGCTGTAGGTATCAACAAATCAGGCTTCCAACTGGATCAACAGTCCTTTGCTTTGTTTATTCAATTGCCAAAATCGTTTTTTCTACAGGACTTACTGTGAGACAGACATCGACCCAGATCACCGAAAATACACCCAGCATCAAGCGGTCATCAGATACCTACAGGGGAAGGAGCCTGACCTGGAGTGTAGGTTTTACCTTCTCACAAAAACATCTTAACATTATTTGAGTAAATGCTTTCAGTTTGCAGAATGACGTGCTTGTATTTGATTCCACATGTGTTTTGGTTTTAGGTGATGAATTGTTGCTCCAGCAGATATTGTTTGACGCCGTTTTAACAGCCCCACTGGAGGCTTATTGGAACTCAGTGATGCTTAATGACAGGTGAGACCAATAAAACTGAATCACTAAAACTGTGAGCTTACAACTGGACTATAATCTGCTGCTGTAACAGTAATGTTAGTTCTCTTAAATTACTGTAATGTATGTCATTCCTGTCTAATGTATTTTGACATGGTGTGCAGGGTGGAGCCGGGGGTGGAGACAGCTTTTCTTGGGACTCGCTCGGGCCTGATGAGGTTAATGAGATATGCAGGAACGGAGACCAGAGTGGCAAAGTAAGGATGAGAACATCGACTCAAGTCATAGTCTGTCTCTGTAGCAGAAAGTAAATCTCACTTACATAACAGAACATGTAGATGATACATCATACTGGTGGCTCTCATTAAATTAGAATATTATCAAAAACTTTGTTTATTTCCCTAGTTCAGTTCAATAAGAGAAACACAGTATACACTGAAAAAAATAACTCTTTGGATGAACAAAAAAATTATGGAAAGGATTTTCACCTGATTACTTTGCTTTATTTAAGCACCATGTAATTCTGTTACTCCTAATTAAAGCAAATGTGTTAGGTCAAGTTAATTCATTAAGGTTATTCCAATGTAAAGCAATTGTGTTGGCTCAACTTATGTTTTTATGGTTACTCTATGGTTGATTCTAAATCAAACGTGTTGGCTCAACTTAATTTATTAAGGTTGATTCAACTCATTTACTATAGTTGGACCCAATGTAATTTAAAAAAGCCAGCCCAACTAATTTGCAATGCTTTAGACCAAATAATTTACTTTAATTAATGCAAATTTAGTTAGGGTTAGGGTTACCAACCTTTTTTTTTTCCACTCTTTTCTCCGAAGAGCTTTTGCAGTACTAGTGGCTCGTATTTTTTTTAGAAAGTAGGCAGACAGGAAAGAGGGCAAGAACATGTGCCAAAGGTCGCCAGGACAGGGAGTCGAACCAGCAACATCCACGTAGAGTACTAAGGCCTCCAAAACTAACCCCCTGCAGAGAAACCAACTTATGTTACAGTGATACCTTCACTCTACATATTAAGTTGATCCAACTCATGAAAATTAAGTGGGCTCAACAAACATGCTTCATGCTGAAAGAAAACTATTTAATCGAGTTGAAATCCTTTTCATGATTTAATTACGTTAATTCAAAGACAATTTTTTAAGTTACAAAAGGTAGAACAGAATTGTATTTTCAAAACCCAGCCATATTACTATATTTTGATGCTGTAGTTTTTACAGCCATGTGTTACAGTGCAGTTCTTAAATGCCACTAGTGCCCAGCAGAGAAAAACAAACATCTATAGTTTTATGTGCAACAAAAACCGCTTTGAAGTTTTCCCAGGCACAAAACAGTTATGTCGCGTGATCTTCCATAATCTCCCGTGAACCCATAATCTCGCTAGACCCTCTTCGGAGGGAAATCAATCTGACTAAATTGAATCACGTTATCTCAACTTGAGTATATGTTATTCAAGTTAAGACAAAAAACGATTGTCTCACGGGGTCTCGCGTGATGTCTCGTGATTTGCCATGATCTCGCATGATATCCCATGATCTCACTTGTTGTCTTAAGCACAAGTTCAGTCTGACTATAATGAATCATGTTATCTCAACATGATTAAATTTCATAAACGTTAAGTTGTTGAATTTCTTGTTTATCCAACATGACTGTATCACGTTTTTGTTTGAAACATGAAATTATTGTCTTGAAAGTACATGATATTCTTTTGTTAATGTAATAAAGTTAATCTTTTCAGTGCATAAACTGAACTTTTATTTCAGTTAACTATGACGATTTTCCTCTAAAAGCTTCTGAAAACATGACATTTAATTTCTTAGAATAGGAAGTATGTTTAGTGCCAAGTTAAAGATTGTTTTTTAATATGTACTTTTAATTTAATAAACAAATTAAAAATACATGTGTTTCATTCTGATGCACTTTTATCTGAACAAATCTCATAAAATCTGAGTGATGTTGAAAGTGATATTGAACAAACTCACTTTTTTATTTTGTTCAAAGCAAACAATGTAAAATTTGATCTGAAATTAAATTTATCCCTTACAGAAAATTCCTGACTCCATCAGACAAAGACAACCTGTTCACCATTGACCATTTCCCCCTCTGGTACCGCCTGGCGGTGGAAAACACTCCTGGGAGATTTTTGTACTATGCTGTAAATGACAAAGGTCTTCACTCATATCTCTTAACCAAACATATTTGGTTTTTATTCTTTGCAAATAACCAGTCAGTAAATATCTGAATTTATTGAAAATTATTGTTTTCCTAACAGGAGTGAAGTATGTTATAGCAACAACAGCTGTCACTGTGTCATCTGGAGAAAGAATGGCCATGGCTGGAGGTCAGTGTCACTTCTGTAGTTCTGATCCACTTTCCGGAGAACGTCGTGTCAAATGCATTTTCTACTAACAATATGGATCACAATAAAGGAAATAAAAAGCAACATTTGAGGTTAACATGGATTCATGCTTTATCAAAAATCAGAAACAATTACTTTCTGATTTTTCTAGAAGTTTTTAAACTGAATCCCTTAATCATTTTTAAGGGATTCAGGTCCACTTATCTGAAGTGGACCTCAATCATTTCCAAAAACCATATGGCCACCTTCCTAATAAAAGTCCTAAGTCAATTTTCTTTGCCAAATTTCTTTATCTATTTATTTATTATTGCCTAAATCACTCTTGAAAAAAAATTCTTATTTTTAAAAAATGTCAAATTTAACTCAAATCTATTGATGCTCCTGACATATTTTTGTTTACATAAAAAGAACAAATTCATACATAATTCAGAATGTCGCCTGCAGCTACAGAATATTAGCTGCTGGGATTTAACTGATCTTGTTAATGGTGGGTTACAATATAGCCTCTCTCTGGAGCAGCTTGAGAAGGATCAATTCAGTCCTTCACAGATCAGTCACCACAGAGGATCACTAGTGTTAACTTGCCACATTTTAATGGTATAAAAAAATAAGTCCTTCCAAATCTAGCATTCTGTATAATTCAGCTGAAAACTAAATAAAACAAGGAAAAAAGCTGTTTCAATCTGGTTGCTTAAGCATGCATAGTCTTAAACCACTACTTCATGATTTGCTCAGTCATCTGAACATCACACCAAATATTATTTTACAGTTAATCCAATGAAACTGAAATTTGGTTCAGCTCTCATTGTAGAATTTTTTGATAAGACTTTGTTTGATGAGGTGTGCATAAGAGTGACATGACACTGTCAGAAACATGACATAACATCTGTTATGAACATGAAGGAGTCTTCATGAATGTTTATGACTATTGTCACAACGTGTCATTTGCTAAATAATGACACTTCATGCATAATTGCATTAAATTCATTCATTAAATAAATTAAATGTGTCAATTTGCAATGATACGTCATGACAACAGTCATAAACATTTATGAAGGCGCCTTCATCTTCTTGTTATGTTTAAGACAGTGTCAAGTCAGTCTTACGCCCAACCTGTCAAATTAATTGTAAGCAATTTTTCTAATTGATTAAAGTGAATTGATTCATGCTGAATATTATCAAAAAGTTAATATTCAGCATGTGTTAGATTCACAGCATTGAATCTAACACATAAAATGAACATGTTCACTGAGTCACCAGCTTCAGTGTTGAATCACTGAGACCTTTGTGTGTGTTCCTGTTTTGATGATGGCGGTTTTACATTTTGAATGTCATCCAAGTAGACATGACACAGCTGTGAGAGGAAAGGTTTACCACTGACTTTTATCCACATATGTCTGGTGTGAATTCCTTTTCTATCATAAGTTCACTTAAAAAAAATAGAATAACCTAAAGAAATGTTACATTTTGGTAATGAAAACGCTAATAATAGTAATTTTGAAAATTATCAGAAATATCCCTACTGTAATTTAAGAAAAGGATATTTGTAAAAATTCTGACCCACCTGTCAACACAGCAGGGGTCTTTGAGATAGAGATTACCCATAAGAAATCAGGACAGCATAATGCTCCAGGTTTATAAATAAAACCTACCTCAGATGATTCACAACTTACACATTTTTAAGGGATTCAATTGGGAATCACAGAGATGCTGTCATTGTGATGTAATCTGGCCAAAAACTGAACTTTGTGAAGTTATTTTGAAAAAAAAAAATACTGCTGTGAGAAAATGAATTGCTATTCTTAGCTTGATGAAGAGTGCAACTGAGTTTAAGGTAATGTTTCAAGCAATTTCATTCCTCAAAAGAGAAAAACTTCCAGAGAAATCCTTGATTACTAAGGATTGGTTATGTGACGTCCTCACATGTTTATGCAGCAGTTGGTATTTAAAAGGAGAGTTGCCATAAATGTCATATCTTGACAGAAGGGGTTTGTAGTTCAGAGCTTCTCCTCTAGGTGACAGCAAAGGCCTGTAATTATTTAGATGGAGTTGTTACAGTAAAGCTTGAAGCTGTGTTCACTCATATATTATTGTCTGTGCTGAAAAGATATGATAGAAAAATACTAAATTGACATAATTCTACCAGTTGTCAAATATTAAACAGACACAACTGGTGGAAAACTAATTTAATTTGTATTGTTGTGCATCTTAAGCTTGTAGTCAGATGCTCTGATAGAGAAAGGAAAACACAAATAACAAAACTAGAATGTCCAGATGTGCCAATCAGCACATCTATATGTTTCATATGAAGAACACCAATGCATTCCAAATGTGCTACAGTTTTTGACCTTCACCTAGTCTAACTTTTTAATTGTATAGTCACTGCATGCCCAAAGAGTTTTAGCACAGTGGCAGAATTGCAGAGTTTCTCTGTGCAAACACTGTTTGAGAACTGAAGAGCAAAGCTGCCAAAGCAAAAGGATCTTAGCATGTCAGAAGCTGCTGATTCGATATCCATACACAAAGTCACAGCTGTCTTTGGGTGTATCAGTAGATAAAGCTGGGATGTCATCCAGGTCAGTCTCCGTTCCAGACTTGGCTATCAGAGGCTGTCCGCGGCTCTTCATCTTTCTCTGGTACCGAGCCATGAGTGAGGCATAGACACAGCCGTAAGTTGCTGCAGCAACCATCATGATGCACACTGTGCCACACACCACTCCCGCCACTATTTGTGTGCCATGTGCTCTGCGTACGCTGATTGGCCTTTGTCGCTGCCGAACACACTCATCCATGCTGCTGAGCCGCCCTGGCGGGCAGGGAGGCTTAGTGGACTGATTCAATGCAACATCCTTGGTTGGACTTGCACAATAAGTGAACATCTCTGCTGGAATGCTACGGATGTCCCTGCCCTTCAGGTTCCTGGGGAAATTGCACTGCATCACATCTACCTGCCCATCTGTAAGACAAAGGGACAGGTGAATAACAACATGAAAATGTTGTCTCAAACTACTCTTATTGCCTATTTTGGACATGCTGACCAGCTTACCTCTGTAAATTAACCACTCCATCCAGTTCTTGAAATCCCTCAAGTTGCAGTCACATTCCCAATGATTTCCAGCCAACTGGAGCTGCTGGAGGTTAACTAGGGGCTCAAATGTAACTCTGTCCAGGGTCTTAAGCCGATTGCGAGCCAGGGACAACCAGTTGAGTCTCTGAAGACCATCCAGGAGGCCCTTTGGCAGCAAAAGAAGGCTATTAGAGGACAGATCAAGCCCCTGCAGCTGCCACAATCCCTGGAAGACCTCCTTGCTTAAACCAACACTTCCATTCAGTCCTTGGCCAGTCACTTTGCTGTTAGGGAGGTCAGAGGCTGTTACAATAACACCAAGGTAGTTAGAAGAGAGATTTAACCACTGAAGGCTGCTCAGGCCAATGAAAGCTCTAGGCTGCAAGCTGTGAAAATAATTGTGAGACAGATCAAGGAGCTCCACGTTGCTGAGGTTCAGCATGTCGCTGCTACCCAAGGAGGACAGGTTGTTCCTAGAAAGATGGAGCACCAGTGAATCCAAGCCTAGCTGCTTTTGGATGGGCATCAGAGAGACAAGCCCCACAGCAGAGCAGTCAGTTGTGTTGTGGTAGCAGGTGCAGATAGTAGGGCAGCCACTGACTGAGCCCAGAAGCCCCAGCAGAACCAGCACCACTCCAGTAGAAGCCTCATAGACTACAAGACATGAACATAATAGAATAACATTCTTAGAAACACTCCTGTGAACAGAGAGATTAAAATTTTTACAAACTTGTTCTTAGTTTGGAGTTGCACAACAACAGAAGGAGTAACTGCATTCCTACAGTCTGAAGGGTGGGTTTATAGAAACTCACCCAAACTCCCATGGTGACTCTGTCCATGCCTCATCTCTTCAGCATTAACTTTGCCGTAAGCACTGGTTTACATTTGGCTGGTCTTGCTTGGAGCTGGGTAACCCTGACATCTAGGTTCAACCTGAAGAAATAATTAAACAAAATGTTAAAGTACAATGGGGTTATGAAAGTGAAATAGAATTGAGTTTTTGATGGGGAAAACATAAAAAGACATGTTTGCAAAGTATAACATTCAGATGAGTCAACCACTTCCATAGACAGGTTTATAAAATCTGGGATGCAGGATACTTTTCAAAATATTTGTGGCAGGATGAGTCGCTCTCAGGGGTTTAAGGAATTGCTGAGTTGCACCATGACAGGATATCATTAGTGCATTAACTACAGTAGAGAGTTTTTCTCACTACTAAATAATTCATAGTTAACTCTTGATGTATTACAAACATTTTGAAGTAACTGGAAACAACTCACCCCTCAGGCAGTAGGGCAGAAAAAATTACAGAGCTAAATCAGTAACTGACAGCATATTGCACTGAGGTCCTCAAATTTCTACACACTCGTTAGCTACTAACTTTCAAACTTCGTACAATCTTCAGTTGCCTGGAAAGCTTAATTTCACTTGTCTTGCTACATGGCCAAGCAGATGGGTCTAAATGTTGCAATGAAAGGCGATGTAGAGAACGGATTTGTTGAGCATCGGACTTTCTCTCAATCATGCCTTGCTGTTTGACAATATGATGGACAAATATGAATTTAACTTCAGGTCCACATAAGTTAGATGCTCAGCTGACAGAAAAAAAAGTTTCTTTAACAAAGAACATGCAAATGATGCAGGTCTTTGTCCTGTTTATCCTGTTGCATGGAAACAGTAACTTCTGGAAGAAGACAAGACTGGGAAGAGATATAGAAATTATGGAGGAGAAAATGAAGGAGCTAATGGAGGGAGAAATGAACGGACCTTAGCGTGTTTAGTTTGAGTGATGACCCGAAGGAGCTGGAGCTAACCTGATAGGTGTAGCAAAGTAAGCATTGATCGGTTGACCAGCGTTTTTCTCCAACCAGACCAGCCTTGCAAACGTTCCAGTAAAAAAAAACATGTTTTTGCAGGCTTAGGACTGCAAATGTTCCAGTAAAAGTTTGTGCTGTTGCTGAAGAGGAATGATGACTAGAGGGCCAGTGAAACAGCTGTGGCACCAGCAGCTAGTTTAGACAGCTAACACAACAGTTGAGGGGTGTGGAGTAAGACTGAGGCACCAGGAGCCTGTTCAGATGGTGGTCAATCAACTGGCCTTGTCCCTCAAATAAATTCTTATTTTCATGCAATCTAATTAATTTTATTCAACATCATTATTTCCATGATGTTGGAAATAATGATCATTATTACCAATATGACTAGTGGTAGTCATATTACCACTTCCTGTAAATCTGGCATGTTTACATTTCCATTTGACACTTGTTGGAACATATATAACATTTTCTACTATAAGCTAAATGGCTAAATTAGTTCTAAATGATCTACTTCTTTAAATATTCTTGAAATGTACACTAGCGGTACACCTTTGAAAGCCATTAGTCACTTGTGGCCCTTCGGATTTGTTATTTCTTTTCCCAAAGACGTTTTATTTTATACCACAACACCTGCATATTTGAAGGCTTCTAAAAGAATAGAAAATATATCTAGCTGCTGCCACAATGTTGTCATAACACAGATTTAGATGACACAGCTGTCTTACCTCAAGCTCACACTGTTGGAGTTTTGGATCCTCCCTTTATTCATAAAGGGAGAACCTTTACAAATAAAGGGGGCAGGAACATTTAGCAGGAGGCAAAAGTAGGATTTTGTTTCATGAAAACCAGCAGTCTGTCTTTATGATTGGAAGTTTTACTCTTCAGAGTTGGACCCTCTCTGTGGAATTAAAATGCAGTGCAATTTCTCCAACTTCCTCCACTTTTTACTTAGAGGGTTATCACATTAACAAAAGAATATCGTGTACTTCTAACTAAATAATTTCATGTTTCAAATAAAAATGTGATACAATCATGTTGGATAAATAAGAAAATCAACAACTTCATGTTTATGAAATTTAATCATGTTGAGATAACATGATTCATTATAGTCAGTCTGATCTTGTGCTGAAGCCGAGTGAGATCACAGGATATCATCCAAGTTCACGCCAGATCATGGGAAATCTTGGGATATCACACAAGATATGCGCAACAATTTTTTTTTTAACGTGATTCAATTTAGTCCGATTCATTTCCCTCCGAAGAGGGTCTAGCAAGATCAGGGGATCACAAGAGATTATGAGACATAACTGTTTTGCACCTGGGAAGACTTCAAAGTGGTTTTAGTTACACATTAAACTATAGATATTTGTTTTTCTCTGCAGGGAACTATTGGCTTTTAAGAACTGCACTGTTACAGTTCTTAAATTTCTTTCAGCATTTAAGAACTGCACTATAACAGTGCAGTTCCTTCTTTCAGCATTTAAGAACGGTAAAAAAATTTCTTTTTCTAAAAAAAGGCTTTTTTTAAGAAAAGTCTTTGAATTAACGTAATAAAATCACGGAAAGGATTTCCACTTGATTAAATAGCTTTCTTTCAGCATGAAGCATGTTTGTTGAGCTAACTTAATTTTCATGAGTTGGATTAACTTAATAAGTATAGTGAAGGTATCGCTGTAACATAAGTTGGTTTCTCCAGCATGCCGTAGTGGTGCAGGGGTTTAGCACACTGCATGTTTGGAGGCCTTAGTTTGACACAGACGTTGCTGGTTCGACTCCCAGTCCTGGCAATCTTTGCAGCATGTCCTCACCCTGTCTGCCTATTGTCTCAAAAATATATGAGCTACTAGTGCTGCAAAAACTGTACAGAGAAAAAAAAAATGTTGGTTTCAACTAAATTGCCATTAATCTTAGTCAGGTAAATTACTTGGTCCAAAGCATTGCAAATTAGTTGGGCTGGCTCTTTTAAATTACATTGGGTCCAACTATAGTAGATGAGTTGAATCAACCTTAATAAATTATATTGAGCCATTTGATTTTATTTAAATTAGAATAACCAAAATATATTAAGTTCAGCCAATTCCTTGATTTAGAATCAACCATAGAATAACTATAATAACATAAGTTGAGCCAACTAATTTTATTTAAATTAGATTAACCATAAATATATTAAGTTGAGCCAACACGTTTGATTTAGAATCAACCATAGAGTAACCATATTAACATAAGTTGAGCCAACACAATTGATTTACATTGGAATAACCTTAATAAATTAAGTTGACCTAACACATTTGCTTTGAATAGGAATAGCAGAATTACATGGTGCTGAAATAAAGCAAAGTAATCAGGTGAAAATCCTTTCCATATTTTGTTATGTTCATCCAAAGAGGTATTTTTTTCAGTGCAGTATAACCTTACTTGTCAGGCAGTGGCTGTGGTGAAAGTAAAATCTCTGCAAAACCTTCTACATCTTTCCTCACTCACATCGACAAACCGACTTTTGCTGTTTTTATTTAGCAAACACAATTACTAACATTTGTCATACGTCTGCAAAATGTCTGTACTGTAGAGAAGTTTAGAAAACTAAGATATAGTTATTTGTTCAACATTTTTCAAACTAGATAAAGATAATAAGAAAGAGATTGTAAGCTATTATGAATATCATATTATGTGTGGTTTATTGCAGCATTGAAATTTTACAATATCCAGAAGAACGACTCAACCTAGGTTATTGCAAATACATAATCTGCACAAAACTGTCAAGCAACTCACCCTGTGCTAGGCTTTCTATCCTCCAGAGAGAGGCAGCAAAGATAAATCATTCCTGTTCTTCATCTGAATTTTTCACTAAGTTACCTGCTATATGGAAAAGGGTTTTGGCTTGAAAAAAATCTTGACTCTGAATGAGCTAGAAAAACCCTGAAAGGGAAAAAATATAAAAGCTACGGGAACTTACTCTTCTTTGTAAAGTAGGAATATATATCTGGATTTGAAATTGAGTCCAGTTCATCCACCCGTGATTATTGCGTCCTCTTCGTGGCCATCTCTGGCTTACTCAGCTACCTAGGTCAGGCAGAGCTCTCCGTCCAGCGTACAATCTGCCAACTTACTGAGCAGAGGAGAGAGAGAGAGGAAGAGAGCAAACAAAGACTAGACAAGCCACACAGCCTTGCTGCTGTGTGTGTGAGTTCTTGCACACACAAACACACACACACAAAGTTCTACACAGTATTTCCCAACAAATACTATGTTTTGCTTCTTATTGTTCCTGAAGCCTGGGCTTCATAAGAAGTGCTGCTTTTAGATTAGGCTTAGAACTAAGTTTTGGAATGCTTTTGTGCTATTTTAACTCCAACTAGTTTTCCAAAATAGTTCCTAATCTAATGTTTTTCATCATTAAATATTTCTTCATAATACAGATGAGTGATCATCAGCATCAATATCATAATAATTTCTTTGAACATTTAATGACCTAAAGGTCATTCTTTACAGATGACCTAAAAGTTTTCACTTGGAGTTTGACTCATAATTTATGTTGTATAAGAAATAAATATGGTTATCTCTGTTGAACTTAAACCTTCTATCTTCAATATGAGTTTATTAATGGGAACCAGACAGCGACACAAAACATGACCAGTAGATTGGATTCTTACACAAAAACTAAATTACTTGAAATTAGGTCCAGGACAAACCGTGGTTACTTTTGATTAATGAATTGCATAGATTTTAACACAATGAAATTTTTTACGCAGTAAATTAAAATAATTTTTTACATATAAAGGTTCTGACCTTTGGTATGCCCATAAATCTGATGCACAATCAACGTTTAGAAATAACAGAGTTGACGATGAAGTTGCTTCTCCCAGTGAGAGCTGTGTTCAAGGTTTGCTAAAAGTAGTTAGCCTTGCAGCAAAGCTTTTCAAGACTGAAATAGCATCTCAATGCTATCTTTGTAGCAGCAGCACAACTGTCCCCAATGCTAATGCTAACACCCACAGTTCACATTTCTAAAGTGTTCTATGAATGATCAGGAGTTCCTGAAACACTTGAACGCTAATGGGTATAGCAACACTTTGCACCATTCTGATGCTTAAATAACCTAAATAAAAGATTAAAAACATTAAATATCTTTTCTGTTGAACTGATGTGTCTATTCAATAATTTAGCAACAAAAAGGAACTTTGAATTTGAAATGTTGCTTATTTCGATAATAAATAGTTTGATTAGAACGTGATTAATTATGATTAATTAATTATTTACAGACCCTGCAATTTTAATAGAGTCCCACCACTACCTAAAGTGAAGATATAGGACTTTTGTCTGACAACTTCTATATTTATCATGGAGGGAAACAGAACACATGGCAGTAAAACTTTAAGGCATTTAAGCAAAGGTTAAATTCCTATTTCCATAAATTCATCCATCCTTTTTCTATTCCTATGAGAAAAGGAGAGTCCACATTGGACAGGTCGCAGGTCCAACACCGGGCAACCTAGACACACTCACACTTATGGCAACTCAGAGGCCAGTAAACATAACCTGCATGTTTTTGGGCAGGGGGAGAAAGCTCCTACCTGTGCATGTGTCTTACCAATTCATGCACAGGTAGAATATGTTCATTTCTAAGCAGAAAGATGCCACTGTAAGCAAAAGCGCTAACAGCTCCATCCTCTGTACAGATAAAGGTAAGGCTTGGGCGATTTTCTGCCCTTAGTCCTTCTTCAGCAAACAAAAAAAGTGTTACCTCTGCAGATTCCATCTTGCCCTGCAGCTGTTCTTACACTGTGTGTGTTTGTGTCTCCTATTTTTAGCTATCGGGGTACAGATGTCCTTGGATTGGCTGGAGAAAAGGTTCTGGGCCATTGCCAAGCAGGTGAATGCAAGACGAAAGCACTCATGAGCACTTTGTGGGATTCAGTTGATAAACTGAATGATGCTGACTGTTAATCGTCTCTTTTCATTTTTAAATGTCCTCTTTTGCCCAAGTTCATATTTATTAGGGGTGCATCGATAAATCGGCCTGCGGATAAATCAGCCTTGATTTCCTTAATTCTGGGGGATTGATGATTGGCTGATACTACCATGTGTAGCTGATCTTATCGTCTGATCTTATGTAACTCAGCAAAGGTCTACAAATCAACTGTTCTCTTCTGCTCTACTGTGAGAGAGGTTTGACTGACAGACTGACCTCCCAGGTCATGTCCAAACGTTCCCACTGTTATCAACTCAATGACTTTCTTGCTATATTTAACAACATTTCTCTCGGCAGGTCAGGCTTTTAAAAATCTTTAAACCAGTAATTGGCCAGAAAACTGCAATCGGTGCGCTCCTAATAGATACCTCACACTACCATTGAACCTTCCTTATTTTGTTATGTTTCTTGGTGTATCATCCTCAATCTCTGAGAAAAAGTAAAAATTGAGATTGCTATCCTGTAAACATAAAAACATCTTACAGACTGCTTGTTGCACAATGTACAACTAAACATATCTGTGCTTATAGTGACATAACAAAGACTCTTTTCAACAATGTTGCTATTAACATTTCCAAAAATCCCTTTTTAATTTCTGATACTTACATTCAGTAAAAAACAACAACAACAACAACAAAAGCAAGTTGTTGTTTTGGTAGCTAAGTATACATACTGTATTAAATATCTGTCCTCAACTGAACTGAAACTCAAAGTCTAAATGTCTGGTGAGCAACAGCAGCTAGTCCACAGACCCCAAAAGACTCTTACGAGGGTCTTTTTCTCTCATTTTTGTTCATTTATCTGCTTAGTGTTTTGCTGTTCACTGGTCAACATTGTTTCGGTAACAGAAATGGAAAATGGAAGATAATCATGGAACAAGATGTTAAGTTATATTTGATCTTGGTCCCTTAAGATAATATGAAATAGAAGATACAATCATAATCATTTTTATTATTATTAATGAAGACATTCCTAAACTAACCATAACCAAACGTATGCAAACATGAAGACGAGATAAAGATAAAGTGAAAAGAAGGGAATCAGTGATTTGCTCTGTTGATTAGAGGTGGGAGGGACCAGCCACCGCAAACCTGCTTCATCTCTCACTAAACTAAATCCCTCTACTGGACACGCATGATTCTTCTTCACTGTTCCTGTCTGGAACAGACAGATGCTGATCATATGTATGACAATTTGGATATGTGACATAAGTATCAAAATAGATCCCTGTTAGATGTGTTTTGCCTGTTGTGTTCATCAAGTGAAGGTTCAGGATCAGGTTTCAGTGGAATGCCTATTTTTAGTAACAAGAAATGTTTGGAATCATTAGCTTGACTGGCTTCTGGCTTGCAGTGTTGTTTTTCATCAACCTCCAAACTGAAACTTTTAATAATATCAAATAATTTAAGTTCATTGTCACTCATTCTGCACCTGGGATGGATCCTGGCCAAGTGACTCTGTTTTTTCATGTTATATTCAACATCAAAATGCCCATATTCTCAAAACATGAAGATAATCAACTTTTGTCTTTTGTAAATAAAGTCAGAATCGTCCATCTTGATGCATCAGAAAATACTTTTGTTTTCCCATTCCCTCAAATTATTCCCTCCCAAGTCATAAATATAGGAATGACTGGTGTGTGGAGCATGATAATGTTGAACTGATTTAAATCTGTAGCTTTTTGTCTTCTTCACTTTTCTTTGTGTGTGTTTCTTCTAGCCCAGCGACACAGATGTAAGTAAAGAGGTTTTATTATTATTATTTTTACTTCTCTCATCAAGTTAAAGTGACCTTCTTTTTTTGGCTTTCAGTGCTCAAATGTTGAGGGGGTGTGTCCTCTGAGCTGTGAAAATGATGTAAGTACATGACTTTACCTTTTATATGATGCTCTTCACAAAAGCTATTCCCTTTGATTTTAACAACAAATAACTACAAGAATTAGTTTTGCTCATATTTTATCAGGACCTGAGTTGCTACCTAGTCGACAACAATGGCTTCATCCTGCTTTCCAAAGAGAGGAATGAAGTAAGTTTCACTGGCAATTCTGCTCTTGTTATAACTCTGATATAGCTCTAAACAAATACCACAGTTGTGCAATAAAAGATAAGTAATGTTTTATTTACAATTAAACCATGAAAGCATCTAAAAAAGAAGTAGTGTCTGGTGCCTATCTGTGTGGAATCCTTACTTCTACAGCCATAAAATCAAAATTAGTTTTACATATAAATGTGATCATAATGATGTTAAAACACTATGACGTTCTTCTTTAATAAAACCTTGATTCTGGAGACTTTATTAGTCTTTAGTTATTTATTTCACTTTAGCTAAAGACATCTTGTCTCATGTAGTAATTTAAAGACAACAGTTTTGTGTTCGTTAAAATAGTCTGAGAGAGAACGCAACAAAATAGCAGCACAACCAGACAATGAAATGTTTAATCTGATTCTTTGAGTAACGAATTCAATCAAACACTCAAAGAAAAACAATATCTCATTTGTATCTAGATAATAACTGCATTCAATTCAAATTTCATGTATTTCATTTCTGCACCTAAACACCAATAGTAGTTTTGATCATTTTCAAACAGCTGGGTTTTTTTTCCGGAGTTGGCAAAGTTCCAAAATACCAATCACTTTTATGCTGGACACTTTTGGAAAGCTGTAATTACATCAAAACCAAACTGTAATCAGAAATTGGATTTCTTAATCTCTGAAAGCAGAAATTTAGAAGCCTCTGCTCCAGAGGTTTTTTAATCTAAAACTTTGGAAGCAAAATATAAAATCACACATGGTTCTTTGTGCAATATTGACAAATTGACAAAAGATATTTTTGCTTATAGTGGTGAGCAAAGTCTTTTTGAAATTAATTTAAGACTTACTTATTTTTGAACCAATATTTTTGAACCAAGGCTACTTGAAATCCCAAAGCTGCATTTTTTTATAATTATTCAGATTTAGTTGTGGAACTGCTCTTTATCTTTCTGACTGTTATTTTGGATGAAAAAGGAAATTCAGGGTTTTGGGACTCTTTGGATCATTTTATGGTCTCATCAAAAACATCTGGATGGTTCATGGGATTTAAATGCAGATTAGGATTTAACCCACATGTTTATGGTGCATTAAGGAGATTACAGCAGCTGTTACAACAGCTAGCATTATCTGACCTTGGTGGAGCCTTATAGAGAGGTGCCAGTTTGGAGAAGGTCTGATGGTTTATAACCATGCAAGAAAAATTCGTCAAACCTGCTTATCAAAAAACTGTACAATGTTATGTCTGTCAGACGAGACTGAGGAGCAGGGCTGACCCAAGCCTCCATAGGGCCTTAAGCAAAATTTGGTTTTGGGGCCCTCTAGTTCTGCTAACAGTGTGGACAGGCTACAATCAGCAGTCCGATCATTAGACCATTCACACACCTGCTATAAATCTATTGCATCTCTAGCAGTGCTATTTACATTATATACATGTCCTCTAGGATACATTTATTGGCCAAATGATTTATCAACCAGTTGATATCTGGGGGCCGATTTCCTTTATTTTGGGGAATCATGATTGGCCGATACTTACATGTGAAGCCCATCTTATCTCCTAATCTTATCTTCGTCATCAAAGGTTTAAAAATCAGTCTCTGTCCTCATCTGCTCTACAGTTAGAGGTGTGACTGACAGACCGACCTACTAGGTCAGTTCTGAACGTTTACAGTTACACTGAAAAAAATAACTCTTTGGATGAACATAAAAAAATCATGGAAAGGATTTTCACCTGATTACTTTGCTTTATTTCAGTAACATGTAATTTTGTTACTCCTATTTAAAGCAAATGTGTTAAGTCAAGTTAGTTTATTAAGGTTATTCCAATGCAAAGCAATTGTGTTGGCTCAACTAAATATATTATGGTTATTCTAATTTAAATAAAATCAGTTGGCTCAACTTATTTTATTACGGTTATTCTATTAAGTTTTGGCTGAACTTAATATATTATGGTTATTCCAATTTAAAGCAAATGTGTTGGCTCAATATAATTTATTAAGGTTGATTCAACTCATTTACTATAGTTGGACCCAATGTAATTTAAAAGAGCCAGCCCAAATAATTTGCAATGCTTTGGACCAAATAATTTACTTGACTAATGGCAATTTAGTTGAAACCAACTTTTTTTTTTCTCCAAAGAGTTTTTGAAACACTAGTGGCTCGTATTTTTTTGAGACAGTAGGCAGACAGGGTGAGGACATGCTGCAAAGGTTGCCAGGACCAGGAGTCGAACCAGCAACATCTGCATCGAGGACTAAGGCCTCCAAACGTGCAGTGTGCTAAACCCTTGCGCCATTACAGCACGCTGGAGAAACCAACCCGATGTTACAGTGATACCTTCACAATACTTATTAAGTTTATCCAACTCATAAAAATTTTGTTGGCTCAACAAACATGCTTCATGCTGAAAGAAAGCTATTTAATCGTGTGAAAATCTTTTGCATGATTTAATTATGTTAATTTAAAGACTTTTCTTAAAAAAAGTGTTTTTCAAAAAAAACTTTTTTTTACAGTTCTTAAATGCTGAAAGAAATTTAAGAACTATTTCAGTGCAGTTCTTAAATGCCAATAGTGCCCTGCAGAAAAAAACAAATATCTATAGTTTAATGTGTAACTAAAACCACTTTGAAGTTTTCCCAGACGCAAAACAGTTATGTTGTATAATCCCTTGTGATCCCCTGATCTTGCTAGACCCTCTTCGGAGGGAAATGAATCTGACTAAATTGAATCACGTTATCTCAACTTGAATATATGTTATTCAAGTTAAGACAAAAAACGATTGTCTCATGGGGTCTCGTGTGATGTCTCGTGATTTGCCATGATCTCGCATGATATCCCATGATCTCACTTGTTATCTTAAGCACAAGATCAGTCTGACTATAATGAATCATGTTATCTCAACATGATTAAATTTCATAAACGTTAAGTTGTTGAATTTTTTGTTTATCCAACATGACTGTATCACGTTTTTGTTTGAAACATGAAATTATTGTGTTGAAAGTACATGATATTCTTTTGTTAATATAATAAAGTTAATTTTTTCAGTGTACAAAAATGACAAAAATGATTGTCTCGTGTGAACTCGTGTGATATCCCGTGATCTCACACGGCTTCAGCACAAGATTAATTTGACTATAATGAATCATGTTATCTTAACGTGATTAAATTTCATAAATGTGAAGTTCTTGAATTTTTTGTTTATCCAACATGATTGTATCACGTTTTGTTTAAAACATGAAATTATTTAGTTAAAAGTACATGATATTCTTTTGTTAATCTGATAACCCCCTAAATTCATTTTTTACAGTGTACATACACCATCAAATATATACTATTGTGAAAACAAATCAATTCATAGTAAAATTGTGTGTTTTTGATATTATTATGACAAAGAAATTATTACTAAAAAAACAAATAATTCAGCTCTACTGAGGGGGCCCCTTAGTGACCCTGGGGCCCTAAGCGGCTGCTTAGTTTGCTTTGCCTTGGGTCGGCCTTGCTATGCAGGTATAGAAACTAATGGATTGATAGTAATATTATGCTTTATATACAGTGGCGGAGCCAGAGAGGTGGCCGGGGTGGCATTTGCCACCCCCAACAGAGCCCTTGCCACCCCTACTGCCACCCCACTGGAAATGGTCATTTTAAAATATAATACTTATGAGATCGGCAAAGATTTGCCAGGAAAACTGTAATTTCCGACTGTCCCTGAAGTCAGCTCGACGCAGTAGCAGCTCACTGACGCTGTTCATTGGTTAAACTGACATGTGGTTCCTGCTTGATCCAAAACACACCCGCGGCTTTAGAGTACATCATTGAGGAGTTTTGCAGGTATTTACATTTTACCGCTCAGCGGTAACCGCTGAGTTACCTTCCTAATGAGAGGCGGCACTTGTCATACATTTCTAAAAAGAAAGAAAAAAAAAAGGTTGTGCACCGCTCCGTAGTGCCTCGTTTATTATATTAGCCATGCTAGTGCTGATAGATCGTGTTTTAGACAGATTCTTTCAACATGTTTTAGTGCACATGCTGCCCTGTAATGTTTTATTCATTTGGCCAGGATATATCTCCCAGCTCTTGCTTGAAATGTGTGTGGTGAGCAGTGATGTTAGTAACGCGTTAATTTGTAACGCGTTACTGACGTCGGACCACTTTTTTCAGTAACTAGTAATCTAACGCGTTGCTATTTCAAATCCAGTAATCATTTCCCGGATGATCCGTCCCGCTGTGTCTTTGTTAATGTCAAGTTAACTTATTACCTCTGAATGACGTCGAGCTTCGCGTTGCGCTCCAGAAAACTGCAAACATCGAGACCAATATGAACAGCGCAATAAACGTGAAAACAGCCACGAATGAACGTGTCCGTAGTTGGCAATAATTATAATGGCAACTTAAAGCCACTATAATTATTAATGTTAAGATAGGTGTCGCAAATCTGTGCGGCCATCTGAGCTGTGGAGCTGCAGGAGGAGCTCTGTGCGCTGCGACATCAAACGCAGGGCCGTAACGCAGAACCTGAAGGTTGGGGGGGGGAGTTAAAATCCTTCTTAGAGTTTTCCAGACAACAGTGGACCACAAAATTACTCACGTTTTTTTTATTTTTTTGTACAATCTCCTCTTCAGTTCAACCTTATCAGTGGAGACACATTGTTGATGTTACCATTATAAAATAGCTGACAATTAAGAATTGGCAAAGCTCAGTGTGATTTTCACAGGAGGTGGAGGTTGTTGTCAGCAGCTGCTGAAATTAACTAAAAAGTTATTTTTAATGTAACTTAGTTACTTTCCAAATCAAGTAGTCAGTAATCTAACTAAGTTACTTTTTCAAGGAGTAATCAGTAGTCCGATTAAAGTTACTTTTTCAAAGTAACTATGCCATCACTGGTGGTGAGAATATGTGAAAAACCATGAAGTTTTATAATGACTGAAATGTAAGTAGGCTATGTCATATGAAAGCTTTGAATTATAACCTAACTAGTTATATTAATTAATTTCATTAATCTATTTTTAATTTAGTATTATTTTAGCTAGCTACAGAATGAAATGAAAATATGGTCATCCTATATATGGACCCCTCTGATAAAGCCTTGCTCACCCTTTGGCCACCCCTTAAAAAAAAGTCTAGCTACGCCACTGTTTATATATATATATATATATATATATATGTATATATATATATATATATATATATATACACACACACACCCACACGCACACGCACACACACACACACACGCACACACACACATACGGGTTTTGGTGGTTTAGAGGGACAATTTTTTCAAACCAGTTTTTTGCAACACTAAACAGTCACCCCTTTCCACTTGTGCTAGAAAGACCTAGTAAGTTGTCAAAAATCTTGTTTGAGCTACACAACATAGATCTCACTTGAAAACTTCAATACACACATCAGAACTCAAAATACAAGAACCTGATGCAATGCTGTATTAGAAGGACAGACGATAATGAGGTGCTTGGCTCCGCCCATGATACCAACAGTAATTGTCAGGGCCAATTTTATTTATCAGGACCACAGCATACACAAACATGAAATATATATGTATTAAGTCCAAACATGGAAATATGGAATATGGCTACACAGAAAGTGGACTTTATTTACAGCACCTTCACTAAGAACTAGAGCAACAATTCTGTTTGTGAACATAAAGGAAAATCTGTGAATGGCAAAGTTAAATGAATTACGGGTCTATTGTTAAATCAAAAGATAATGCTGGCATTCTATTATAGTGGCCAGTTGTCCTTTCTTGATGTGTTAGCCAAAGTGCCTCATGACAGCAATCTCCAGGGAGATCATGGATGCTTTTTTGCTCTCCTAGCACTTTCCATAGATGCTAGAAAAAAGAAATAATTCATTAGTGAAAACCAACTCCAATTGTTAATTTTTCTTGGTTATAAATTATGTAATGCCTGTTTTCAAATAAGCATTCATAAAGAACATACATTAGTGGGAGAAGCTACAGAAATGAGCATGTAGGTTGCATCGATGAAAATTAATTTCTGCAAATGCCAAACAGGTTAACACTTGGTATGGTTGCTTGGTATGTATGATTAATTATTTGAGGGAATTCTAGAAAAAATTTTTTTTTTCATAATTTAAAATTGCATTTGTTTGACAAACAGGCCTCAGCAGCTGGTGAAGAACCATCCAAAGCCAAAAGACTTGTTCCTCCTTCTAATGCTGGTGCCTAGTCTTTTTTCCAGTGAAGGAGATCCCACTCTGAACCATCTCACTGACTCCACCAAAATACAGATTCTGTACAGGTGCAGCATCAGCAAAGGGCCATTTATTGAGATCTCTGGTTTCCTAAAACCAGAGATTAATCAAATTTTAGATGTTAAATTTGGTTAATATCTTAAAATTAACCAAATTTAAAGATATACTCTGATTACTTTGCTTATTAGTTTTGTGGTGCTTTGATATTTTGAAAAAAATATAAATATGTGAATGTATTTCAGATTAAGATTGGGATAGAGAAAGTAGTATAAACAGTCCCATTACTGATCACCAAATTAGATTTTCTAGCATCTGAACATTGGCTGTGTGAAAGTTTATCATTTTAATACAAGGCACAGTTAAATGGTATGTGTGTGGTAATTTAAGCCAGATGACATATTGGATAATGTCTGCTCAAAATATCATGCATAAAGAATAACATGGTCACCCTATTGCCTTTCAGTGGTGTAGATCATTACTTTTGACCATGCTTCAGTTGTGCTTTTGAGCTTAACTAGCTTGGTGTTTCAAGACTTGTGTAGGTGTGGTGATTTACCAGAATTTTTATTTGTGTTCCTTTTTCTGCGGGGCTCTATGTCCTTCTGTTTTAGTTTTCTGTTGAGCTCTTTCCCCTTACCATCTGTGTTTACTTTGTGCTGAAAAGAACATATAAAAAATATGGGGTTAATCAACTGAAAAGTAAAGAACACTCGCTTAAGGTGAGTCTCTTCCCAATGTAGAAAACAGTTCTCCATATTCCTGCACATTACATGTTGAATATTACACAAGACCTGTGTGTCTGTGCACTTCTACATGTAACTTTCATTTTTTTGTAACTTCAAAACTCAGTCCTCTATATACCTGCATCTTACATGATGAATATTACACAAGACCTGTTTGTTTGAACAGTAGTTAATACCATTTTAATGACTTCATTTAGAAAATAAGTTGGTCTTTGGAGACCAATAGTACCTCAGGAGGGTTGGTTAAAAAGGATCCCCATGCATCCACGTCACCAGCCTGATACGGTTCCTTTTTGGAAATCTGAAATGTAAAGAACACTCATTGAATGCGAGTTTGTTCCCAATGTAGAAAACAGTCCTCCTTATTCAGGGACCTTACATTTTGAGTATTACACAGGACCTGCGTGTATAGGCGTTTCTACATGTCACTTTCATTCTTTCAAAACTATGTCCTCCTTATTCTGGCACCTTACATGATGAGTAATACACAGGACCTTTGTGTATGGGCGTTTTACATGTAACTTTCATTCTTTTGTACTTGTAATTTCAAACCTCTGTCCTCCCTTTTAATGCAGCTTTACATATCAAGTTCTAGACAATACCTGTGTGTTTGAACAGTACTTAATAACATTTCAATGACTTAGTTTTAGAAAATATGTTGGTTGTTGGACACCAAAATTACCTCTGGAGGGTTGGTTGAACAGGATCTGCATGTTTCCACATCACCAGCCTGACACAATTCATCTTTGGAAATCTGAAATGTAAAGAACACTCATTGAATGCGAGTTTGTTCCCAATGTAGAAAACAGTCCTCCTTATTCAGGGACCTTACATTTTGAGTATTACACAGGACCTGCGTGTATAGGCATTTCTACATGTCACTTTCATTCTTTCAAAACTATGTCCTCCTTATTCTGGCACCTTACATGATGAGTAATACACAGGACCTTTGTGTATGGGCGTTTTTACATGTAACTTTCATTCTTTTGTACTTGTAATTTCAAACCTCTGTCCTCCCTTTTAATGCAGCTTTACATATCAAGTTCTAGACAATACCTGTGTGTTTGAACAGTACTTAATAACATTTCGATGACTTAGTTTTAGAAAATATGTTGGTTGTTGGACACCAAAATTACCTCTGGAGGGTTGGTTGAACAGGATCTGCATGTTTCCACATCACCAGCCTGACACAATTCATCTTTGGAAATCTGAAATGTAAAGAACACTCATTGAATGCGAGTTTGTTCCCAATGTAGAAAACAGTCCTCCTTATTCAGGGACCTTACATTTTGAGTATTACACAGGACCTACGTGTATAGGCGTTTCTACATGTCACTTTCATTCTTTCAAAACTATGTCCTCCTTATTCTGGCACCTTACATGATGAGTAATACACAGGGCCTCTGTGTATGGCGGTTTCTACATGTAACTTTCATTCTTTTGTACTTGTAATTTCAAACCTCTGTCCTCCCTTTTAATGCAGCTTTACATATCAAGTTCTAGACAATACCTGTGTGTTTGAACAGTACTTCATATCATTTCAATTACTTAGTTTTAGAAAATATGTTGGTTGTTGGACACCAAAATTACCTCTGGAGGGTTGGTTGAACAGGATTCGTTTCCACATCAACAGCCTGACACAATTCATCTTTGGAAATCTGAAATGTAAAGAACACTCATTGAATCCAAGTTTGTTCCCAATGTAGAAAACAGTCCTCCTTATTCAGGGACCTTACATTTTGAGTATTACACAGGACCTGCGTGTATTGGCGTTTCTACATGTCACTTTCATTCTTTCAAAACTATGTCCTCCTTATTCTGGCACCTTGCATGATGAGTATTACACAGGACCTTTGTGTATGGGCGTTTTTACATGTAACTTTCATTCTTTTGTACTTGTAATTTCAAACCTCTGTCCTCCCTTTTAATGCAGCTTTACATATCAAGTTCTAGACAATACCTGTGTGTTTGAACAGTACTTAATAACATTTCAATGACTTAGTTTTAGAAAATATGTTGGTTGTTGGACACCAAAATTACCTCTGGAGGGTTGGTTGAACAGGATCCGCATGTTTCCACATCACCAGCCTGACACAATTTCTCTTTGGAAATCTGAAATGTAAAGAACACTCATTGAATGTGAGTTTGTTCCCAATGTAGAAAACAGTCCTCCTTATTCAGGGACCTTACATTTTTAGTACTACACAGGACCTGTGTGTATAGGCGTTTCTACATGTCATTTTCAATCTTCTGTATTTGTAATTTTAAAGCTATGTCCTCCTTATTCTGGCACCTTACATGATGAGTATTACACAGGACCTTTGTGTATGGGCGTTTTTACATGTAACTTTCATTCTTTTGTACTTGTAATTTCAAACCTCTGTCCTCCCTTTTAATGCAGCTTTACATATCAAGTTCTAGACAATACCTGTGTGTTTGAACAGTACTTAATAACATTTCTATGACTTAGTTTTAGAAAATAAAATATGTTGGTCGTTGGACACCAAAATTACCTCTGGAGGGTTGGTTGAACAGGATCTGCATGTTTCCACATCACCAGCCTGACACAATTCATCTTTGGAAATCTGAAATGTAAAGAACACTCATTGAATGCGAGTTTGTTCCCAATGTAGAAAACAGTCCTTATTCAGGGACCTTACATTTTGAGTATTACACAGGACCTGCGTGTATAGGCATTTCTACATGTCACTTTCATTCTTTCAAAACTATGTCCTCCTTGGCAACTTACATGATGAGTATTACACAGGACCTCTGTGTATGGGCGTTTCTACATGTAACTTTCATTCTTTTGTACTTGTAATTTCAAACCTCTGTCCTCCCTTTTAATGCAGCTTTACATATCAAGTACTAGACAATACTTGTGTGTTTGAACAGTACTTAATATCATTTCAATGACTTAGTTTTAGATAATATGTTGGTCGTTGGACACCAAAATTACCTCTGGAGGGTTGGTTGAACAGGATCCGCATGTTTCCACATCACCAGCCTGACACAATTCATCTTTGGTAATCTGAAATGAAGAGATGTATACTGAATGAGTCCATAGAAAAATAAAATCCACCTATTTAATGAACCTGTCCAGCTGATTGTTAAACAGACATTTTATGTATTGACACTGCAAAATATGTCTCCTGCTATAAAATGTTCATTAATATAAGGTCAAAATATATTAATTTACATATGACAGTTTCTAGCATTTTGGATAGCACTGAAAAAGTTGAAATAGGGGTCTGGTTAAGTCTTTCTCCAAAATCTGGTTTTTAGGCACTCTGCTAATCACTTCTTGTTTTCAACTATAATGAAACTCTGTACTACAACTTGACATTTCCTTCAAAAATATTTTCAATGCTAGTAGAATGACTTGTGATAGTATTTTCACACTTACTAGTACGCTTCTTCTCCATAGCCAGTCAGAATCACTACAATTATAAGTCATTTCTTCCCCTGGACCAATATCTTTGAGTGCAAACAAACAGAGATGACGTCTTCCATCCACCCTTGTAACTTTCATTTTGTTGTTTGTGTTCATCTCTTCATCATTTACCAGCCTCCCCAATGATCCATGTTCTCTGGCAGCATCAACACTAAAATATTAAGTATGCTATAAGAATAATTATACCATGCAAGGGAAATGATTTTGCATATTTGGTGTTTGCATGTCAGAAGAATATTCCTCCTCCAACTAAAACTACTTTTACTGATGAAGCTGAAAATGTTTACATCACTTTGATTAAATATAAAATAAAAAACAACATTAAAACAGTCACATACCAAAGCTGTTGTCCATTGAACTTGAAATCAAACATAAAAGCCTGGAGTGCATCATGGTAAATTTTCAATCGGTTTTCTTGTTCCTTCCTACTTATGACTTCCCCTCTGCACTCAATAAGGAAATCTCCTTTTTGAAAGCACTGGCAGCTGAACACACCCCGACCTGCAGGTAAACATAATGAGTAAGGTTGAATAAACTTTAAACAATGCATATCTTTCAAATAGTAGCAAATGAGATTATTAAAATTTTTTCAAAATCAGTTAATTGATCTAATTTGAGGTCTTTCTGTGTTACTTTAACATTTGTTTGTCAGCTGAGTGGTGCTTCTAAATGTCACTCATTCTTTTATACTTGGAATTTCAAAACACAGTCCTCCTTTATACATATATATATATATATATATATATATATATATATATATATATATATATATATATATATATATATATATATATATATGATCTATGCTAATGTGCAGTAGTATAAAATAGTTTAAAAGTCAAAAGCAAGACAAAAGTAAACAAAAACAATCCTTTAATAAACTCTGGAATCCTGTACGTAAAAAAGTCACAACTCACCTTTAAATGAATTGATGTATTTTACATCAAATCCCTCTTTATCTTCACCCAAGGAGAATAATAGCTGGCATCATGTTTGGGATTTCTTTTTGCTCTCTGAGACCTTGTTGCTGACATCTCCTGCAAAGATCAGAGTAATTTGTTGTTGAGTAACAACATGATGCTGTACATCAGGAGTGTCAAACTCCAGGCATCGAGGGGTAGTGTACTGCAACTTTTAGATGTTCCTCTGGTCCAAAACACCTGAATTATATGACTGAATTAGCTTCTAAGGGCAGTCAAGTTGATGACCTGCTGATGACCACCTCATTTGATCCAGCCATGTGGCATCACAGACACATCTAAAAGTTATTGTATACAAGCCCTCAAGACCTTGAGTTTGACACCTCTGTACACAATATGATTTGATTTTATTGTATGCGAAAAACCTGTACTGAAGTACACAGTATTACATAATTGACTTTCTATTGACAGGTTCTCAAAACCTTCAAATATTAAAACATTATCTTAATAGTAATGATTATTACAAAGGATAATTTGTACCTGTGAAAGAATATCACTCACTGATGCAAAGAAAATGTCCAAATACAGTTTTGTCTAATTCTGGAGTGAGCCACCTTCCCTTTAAACTCTGGTACACTGACTAAGATGGTTGGTGATAAATTCTTCAGAATTACAAATCATGTCTACTGTACCATGTTGATAGAATAGGAGGGTACAACAAAAGGAGAAATCCATTTTGTTTCTGAAGCACACAAGGTCAGATTTTTTTTCAGAAACAAGAAAACAAATTTATTTGAGTTATATTTTGTAACTTTCATTCAATATTTCAAAGTTAAATAGTTTATCATACATCTTTCTTTAATTAGGAATCAACAGTAAGATGGTATCTCTCACCAGCAATGTTTAATCTTTTATCAGGAAGGTCACTTCTTTTAATCATTCCTGTTCAATCAATTATTTAAGTTTACTTCTATAGCACATTTCAACACACACACACACACACATATATATATATATATATATATATATATATATATATATATATATATATATATATATATATATATATATACATTCTAGATCACTTTATGATATAAAGTGTTCAAAAACACTTTAAATCATAAAACAAAACTGTTGTCTAATGGCAGACAACACCAGCAGAAAAAGGTTGTCTTATGTACCTGCCTACACACAAATTAGACTAACTAGACAATCTGCATGTATGCAGAGTAGTGACATTGAGATAATGACAAAATATCAATCTAAAGTTTTGTGCTAACAGTAACATAAGTAATCATAATATTTTTGGCACTTTAAATATTTTTAAATAAATGCTTTTTATATTTATATTTGTAATTCTGTATTACTCCATGAGTGGTTATCCCTTCTTTCAAATTCAAAAATACTTTATTGATCCTATAAAGGAAATTAAATTTAAAAATAGCTTGGGTCCTCTACCACAGGCCTTGGAGTGTGAGTGGTCTTCACAGTATATTAACAGTTCCCAATGGTGTGCTTCTCTGTATCAAGAGGTCTGATGATGTATTGTTTGAGCCACTCTTCCAGTTTAGGGTCATTACCCCAAGGGTTTCAGTGACCACAGGCACTACTGTTGCCCACACCTTCCACACTCTTTTAACCTTTTGCATGGCATGCATTATTAATTCATCTTTAATATTGGGGCTGATTGGGCCCTAATGATTCCAAAACAAAGAGTTATCTTTTTACATGATATGTGGACATAATTCTTCTCAGAAAAATATTTATTCCTTTTAAATCACCATGTTTAGCACCATGGTAAATCTCTACAGTTGCCAACTTTTGTAAACTTACAGCACAACAATAAACACTGAACATCTTGGGTCTAGCCTGTAATATGTAATAATCTTCCACCACCACTAAGTCATCATATGGACACCCAATCCCATGTAGAGCTAAATTTATTATTGTGGGCTAGACAGCCCAAAATAAGTCATCCACTTATGTGGATTGGCCTCTATTGCTACGGTACTAGGCACCTGCTTGTGTGCCACCATAAATACCACCTCTGTGCTGTGTTTCAGTCTAAGCCTTTTTGTCCATTGGTAGTATTGTTTGCTCGCTATTGTAAAAACACCCTGTTGTTATGATTATGCATCATAACAAAATAGCAAAGTATAAAAATATTTACAAAAATCAGTCCAAATACACAGTATCAAAACAAGAAGGAACTTTTGTCCAAACAAAAGCTATATTTCCCCAGAAAGGCAGGAATGAAAGTTAAAAAGTTAAATTCTCAATGAAAGAACAGGGCTACTCCAATGTGCTACAACCTTGAGAGGCACAATTTTCCATTCATCATCAGCAGCATTTGAATTCTTATATCAGTGGACTGAGTTTCCTCCCTTTTCCATCTTATCATTCCAGCATGGTATTTGATAACTGTCAATGCATAGCTGTTGATTGCTGGACCTTGTTTCTCTCATTGGACTTGCCTTACTTATTGTAGGTACAGTAGTTTGCAAAAGTATCCATAGCCCTTGAACTTTTCCATATTTTCTGACATTACAACCGCAAACATATTTTTACAGAATTTTATGGGAAAGACAAACACAAAGTGGCATATAGTTGTGGAGTAGAAACAAAACTATACATGATTCAAAACATTTTCTGCAAATAAAAGCTGAAAAGTGCAGTGTACAAAATCTTCAGCCCCCTTTCCCTAAGTGCAACCAATTGCCTTCAGAAGTTGCCTGATGACTGCTAATGACTAAATAGTCCACCTGTGTGTAATCTAATCTCAGTATAAGTTAAACTCCCCTAAGACTGCCTCAAAGGTTAGTTAAGAGAATATTGGGAAGCAAACAGCATCACAAAGTCCAAGGGACACACCAGACAACTCAGGGACAAAGTTGTGGAGAAGCTTAAAGCAGGCTTAGGTTATAAACAGGTTCCACGAATCATCTGGAAATGGAAAGAGAATGGCACAGCTGTGAACCTACCAAGACAAGGCCATCCACCTAAACATAAAAAAGTCCCATTTGCAATTTGCCAGAAGCCATGTTGGGATACAGCAAAAACAATAAGACAAAACCAAAATTGAACCTTTTGGCAAAAATGCAAAGCATTACTTATGGTGGAGAATGGACACTGCACATCACTCTGAACACACCTTCCCCACTGACAAACATTTATTTTCTTCATTCTTGATTGTAAGATGGATTGAGCCAAATACAGGTCAATCTTGGAAGAAAACCTGCCGGAGTCTGCAAACGACTTGAGGCTGGGGCGGAGGTTCACTTTCCAGCAAGACAATGACCCTAAACATTAAGCCAGATCTACAATGGAATGGTTTAAAAACATTCATGTTAGAGTGGCAAGGTCAAAGTCTAGACATAAATTCAACAGAGAATCTTTGGCAAGATCTGAAAACTGCTGTCAAGTCAAGTTTATTTGTATAGCACATTTCAGCTGGAAGGCAGTTGAAAGTGCTTTTACATCAAAGAAACACAGAACTAAGAAGTCATACAAGTAACATACACTGTGTTCCAAATTATTATGTAATTGATATCTTCTCAGATTTTATTAAATGGTCAATGGAAATGATGGTCAGTATGATTGTCAAGTCAAGAACTACTACAGTATAAATAAAATTTTACTGAACAAAGCTCCCAAGGAGAACAGTATTTTTTCAAAAAGAAACTCAAAATGCACTGTTCCAAATTAATATGCACAGCAGATTTTCTAAACATTTTATGGATTATAAAGAACTGCAAACAGTTCTCTGAACTAATCAATATTTGAATGTGCAGCATCACAAGTACTAAAATCAAAACCTAATTCAATCAAAAACCTCTTAATAGACTGAGTTACGTGTTCACATAGGACCCTTCTTTGATATCACCATCACAATTCTTGCATTCATTGAACTTGTGAGCTTGTGGATAGTTTCTGCTTGAATTTCATTGCAGGATGTCAGAATACCTTCCCAGAGTTGCTGTTTTGATATCAACTGCATCCCACCCTTAGATCTTCTGTTTGAGGAAACTCCAAAGGTTCTCAGTAGGGTTGAGGTCAGAGATCAGAGGAGGATGGTGACCTCACCATGAGTTTTTCCCCTTTCATGCCTATACACAGTGGCCTTGCAGCATAAGATGATGCATTGTCATGCATGGAGATGATTTTGGTATGGAAGGTATGGCTCTTCTTTCTGAACCATGAAAGAAAGTGATCAGTCAGAAAGTCCATATACTTTGCTGAGGTCATTTTCAAGCCTTCAGGGACTCTGAAGGGGCTGACCAGCTCTCTCCACATGATTTCAGCCTCCACTACCTCCTTGTTGATGTCACAGCTGTTTTGGAATTTGGTGGCCATCCATCATCAATCTACTACTGCGAACATCTGGACTATCCAGGGTTGCACATCAGTCATCAGTGAACTAATCTGTTTGAAAATCAATCTTCATGTACAGTTGGGCCCACTGCGACCGGTTCTGCTTGTGAGCTCTGGTTAGAGCTGCCAAATAGTAGGTTCATGCACTGCAAGCCTCTGGAGGACCCTTCACCTTGTGGTTCCAGCTTCAAGTAACTGCTTGCTGCTATGTAAGGGCATTTTAACAGCTGCTCTCTTAATTTGATGAATTTGTCTAATAGAAACCTTCCTCATTCTGCCTTTATCTATACAAACCCATCTTTGTTCTAAATCAGCCACAAATCTCTTCACAGTACAATAATGCTTCAGTTTCAGTTAAAATATTTGATGTTTTCATATCTTGTCATATAGCACTACACTATCTGATGATTTTGGTCAGCAAAGAGATCCTTTCTCTTTCCCATATTGCTTGAAAGCTGTGGCCTGCTTAATAATGTGGAACATCCTTCTTAAGTAGATTTCCTTTAATTAAGCTCACCAGACAAACTAATCCGAAATTAATTATAGTGATTAAAAGAGCCCTGACACACAATACCATCTATAAATTTAATAGCACAACAAAAAATGTAATCTTTATAACAGTTAAATCCAATTTGCATAATAATTTAGAACATGGTGTGCATTCACCTTAAGAAAGAAAAACAAAGAAATTAAATTCAAAGTAAAATCAAAATTAAAATCAAATATAATGATACATGTACCTTTGATTAAGATTCAGAAACAATTGTAAATAGTTGTGTTTTTGCCTTGATTTAAAGGAATTCATTGTTTCAGCTGTTTTCAAGCTTTATTCAAGATTTGTGGTGCATTGAAGCTAAATTCTGCTTCAAAATGCTTGGTTCTGGTTCTATGGATGCAGAGCAAGCCAGAATCAACAAAATGTTAGCAGTGGAGTGTATAAATAGTTTGGTGAAAAAATGGCTCTCTTATGGTTTATATTTCTTTTAATCCATGCACTTATGTCACACATTTATTAGTCATAATATTTTAAATAAACAATATTTGACCAAAATATATATTCATTTCTGTATCTTATAGCACAGAATAATCATATTGCCAACTCATCCCCAGTGTAAATTGCAAGACGTGAATTAGAAGGACACTGTAGTAATTAGCAGGACCTTCCGGTAAACAACCAATCAGATTAAGACCTTGTGTGAATATTCATGAGGTCCTGCTATTACACAAACCTGCCATAGGGGGCACTGTGGTGATACACAGATTATACACAAAATCAGGTTTATGTGTATTAAGCGGACATCTCGTTTTTTTTGCATTTTTGGGGTTAATAGACCAATAGAAACCTTTCTACGTTTTTAGATTTTTCTCTGTTTTAGCAGGACACCGCTCCTGTCCTGCTAATTCAAAATGTCCTTCTAGTGTGGTGTGTATTCTGACGAAATGTCCTGCTAAATCACATATACCAACGCACACACACACACAGTTGCTTGTGGCATAAAGGACAGGTGTATTTGCTAGTTACCAGCACTTTTAGTCTTTCGGGATTTAGTTAGAATCTGCAAATTGTGCATTTCTTTCATGCATCAAATAGTACAGCTTGTTCTTAGACTTATTAAATTATGTCAGTAGACTTTTTACGTGGCTGATTGGGGTAGGATTTGTAAAATTTTAAGTTCCAGAGCAGTTTGTGTAGAAGTGTAATATACTGAAGACAGAAATGGATTAGGAATCTGATGTCCACATTACAGCTGCCTGTGAGATCCGGATTAACTGCTAAGAGTAATAGCATGAGGATTAATCCTAAACCCACCAAGTTGCTATAAATATACTTATTCACCACATTCACACACATACTCAGCTATAATTTACAAAACAGATAAATGATTCTATTTAAACCTTTTTTTAAATCAAAAATTTTTAATCTGTAAGGTTTAGACTTACCAGCGAAGTGGTGTTCAGATGTAGAAAATACAACTACCCAGAAATAGTAGATGAAAACTGAGAGTTTCAGAAGAAGCTCTCAGTTTTCATTTGCATGTTGACTGTATTCCCAGTGGCATTACTAAGCATATGACAAAGTGCTGCTTTGATGTATTTGCTGAGCTCTGAGTTTTGCAGGCAGCTGTGGAAACACTAAGAATCTACCAGGCACTACACCACCGTTCCGTAAACATTGGGCCTATAGAATATTGCAATGAACAGTTTTACAGTAGAGAAATGACATCACTACTTATAAGAATAAACAAGAGCAGAGAAAATTGTAGGGAGCTGTCATGTTAGTTTGGATTCTCCGAACCCACATGTAAAAGAAACTCTCAGGAGAACCGTTAAAGGATTTATTTGAAAATGATCGGTTGGTGTATGGCACAGGGGTGCTTGGTCCGGGAGGTTGGTCTGGTTGCTGGAATGCTCGCTCAGGGAACACAGCGGGACGGGCAGGAATGAATACTCCATATTCTCAGTCAGGGCAGGAGACCTCGCATTACGCGTGAGACCTCAGGACGTCAGGCGCCTAGGAATAACAAGAAAGGACAGGATGGGTATATAAGCGGAACAGACTCGAACACCACTTAGCTCTAGAACCAGATATACCAAAAGGTGACAACACTCTGGCAGCGAGGTGCCGGGGATCCGCTTCCTGTGGGAAGAGCGTGTGACAACGCCCATAAGCTCAGACACCACCTAGGAGGAAATCAGAAGAACTGCTGATCCTGACAGGAGCATGGCGACCCAGCAACAAACAAAAAAGGCTTGAGCAGAAATTTTAAGTTTGTGTCGCTAAAATGTTAACTATAGTCTCCAAATACCTGTGATTCATCCTCTAGATTAGAAACTAGAAAACTGAAGGAATTAAATGTTTTTCTATAAAAAAATAGATTAGACAAGTTTACTTTGAAAAGTCTTTTCAGAGAACTAACACCAACATTCTTAAAGTGCTTTAAAATTTGCTCCTTGAACCATTAATGACAATGCTAATTGTTTATGAGTGCTACAGCTTATTGCTGAATGAACAGGGGAAAGGATCAACATGATTAGCAGAGCTTTTAGCTTCTGCCGTTTGCATGGTATGGTAGATATTTGTCCATTTATGATCTGACCAACCAGTCGTGATTCTGGGATGACGCCGAGCTCTTAGATCATAACGTCCAGCACAACCTGAAGCTTGGCCAGACTCCATCTCATCAGCTTGGGTCTCATCAGGCATCCGTGAGTGGCGAATGTCATTCGGCACATCACAAAACACATCACCTGGAGGGGAGGTGTCAGTCTGAGGGGAACCGTCCTCCAGGTCATCGTCCATGTCCTGTGCAGCCGCACTGGCAGTCCTTTTGCAGCTGGCAGAGTTCCAAGTATGGAAAGCCTGCATGTTCACAACATGGAAAACTCCAGCATTGGCTCCAGTTTCAACATCAACCAGTCTGCAGTTCACATCGCTGAATTTCTGACTGACATGGAAGGGGCCTTTGAACAACAGTGCCAGTTTAGCTGTAAAATTAGCCAAAGCATCAGACCTTGGGTGAGACTTCCCTCGAACAAGATCACCAATCCCAAAAGCAGAATGGCGGTGTCTCAAGTCGTAGTAGTGTCTTTTATGGCTGAGATCCAACGCAGCCCTGGCGTGGTGATGGGCATCCCTGAGGGTGGCTCTCAGAGTTTCTGGATACTGCACAGATGTGGTTATCCAGTCCATCACAGCTTGGTTGAATGATTAGATCGAGAGACGTGTCCAACTCATGACCATACAACATCATGATGTTGCCCATCCATGGATGGGCAAAGACCTGTGCTGTCATGCGGGGCTGTGCGAAGTGCAAAACAGACTTGTGGTAGAAACCTGACCCAAGCGGTGTGTTTGTCACTCATGTAGGCACGGATAGCTGTTTTGAATGTCCTGTTCACACACTCTGTCGCATTTGTTTGCGGGTGATAGGCTGTAGTAAGCCTGTATGTTGAGCTAGTATGTTCAGCTCACTAACAAAAGGAGAGCCTCTGTCTGAAATAAATTAGGTGGGGCTACCATGCCTAGCTAGGCCTGTCACAATAACAAATTTTGCTGAGCAATTAATTGTCACATAAGTATTGTTACAGGTGAACACAGACTGGATCTTCTGTGTTATTGTGCTCTGACTTGTATTTTTTACATTCTGACAGAAACCAGAAGAGCAGTAGGCCTACAGTGATGCCCCTGTTTGCTAAATGCTAACAATAATTTAAATAGAACTATGCTATATGTTTATGTTATGGGAGTGCAATAAAACACAATATTCTTTGCAGGTTGGTCGTTTCTTTGGGGAAGTGGATGGGTCCGTTATGGCTTCACTGATCAAAATGGGAATGTTTAAAAAGTAGGACCTTGTCAGACACCATTCAGCTGAGCTGTTCTGTCTGCTGCCAACCTTAACCCAACCTGAATGTTTATTTGCAGAGTGTCTCTGTTTGACTACCAGGCTATGTGCAAGAACAGCCACCATCATGCCAGCAGTGCTCGACCTTTGCTTAGTGTAAGTCTCTCAGCACACTTAACAACTTTTGATATAATATAATAGAGTTCTGACAACATAGATCAGAATGAATCACAGCAAATCATTTATTATGACTGTTATTATTATTGTGTGTAGTTCAACATATTTTTTTTCCTTCGAAATCTGGCAAATTCCTTCCTCCTGTTTAGCCATTCTACATGATTTTGGCTTTGATGAGATGGCTCTTCTCCAACGCTTTGATGTAAGTATCTGTAATGGAGGATCAGTGTCGTGTACTCTGGGATTACTGTGGATCTGATTTCCACCACTCAAACATTGGTACCAAAGAAAGTTTCAACTGTTGGGTCAGTAACAGGGAAGACAATTAGACTGGCCCCAACCCAGCATTTTAATGTTTACATTCAGTGACTCCTGGTAAATCAAACTACTGTTTTTTTTCTAAGGTGTGTCTGTTTTATCCTTTAGGTTTGTGCTGGACTTCAACTTCTGCGGTCTATGGCACTCTGACTATTTTGTTGATGGTAAGATGAAGTTAATATTGTCATCAATCTCAGTTATTGTATATTTTTAAGCTCTCCCAAACACAGTTAAAAAAGGAAAAGTCTTAATAAAATATTTCAAATAAAAATGAGTGTACTCATCAAAAAATGCTAAGCTTTACATAGGCCTGTCACGATAAATTTTGCTGAGCGATTAATTGTCTCAAAGATTATGCAATAAACTATAATATTGTTTGAAGACCGTTTTACACTGATTTAATGGACATGATGTAATAATGCATGCTATTTCCTGATAGATACACTTTATTTTCAAAAGAACAGTTAACACTGGAACTGAAAAACAAAATAAAAAAACAACCAAAAACAATAATAAAATATATTATCAGTCTCCATTAACAAAAATGTACTAGAATAAAAACCAAACATCATAAACCAAAGTGGAAATAAATACTGCATTCAACCAAAAGAATGCAGGTTATGAAGTCTATATATTATATTGCCCTTCAGTAATCATTTAAATTGAAATGATGGGCATGTCCGGGTGCCTGATGCAATAGTTTACACTACACGATTTTTTGCCACAATTTTCCGCTTATGACAATCTTAGAACTTTGGGTGTTCTAAGATTGTGGTTTGCAATTTCGTAACCGATCATCCTGTAGTGTGTGGTAGATCTATGTGGCCTCTCCGATCTAAATCAGGGGTTTATCCTCAACTGAGAGCGTTATCACAGCCCATTGCATGTGACAGGTAGCCAATCAGAAAGCGTGGATTCTCCTCCTGCTTTCTGAGGGGAAATTATAGAGGGGAATCCCAAACAGTTGACAGCAACACGAAGTCCAGCAGTCATTGGAGATGATATGTGGAAACAACATTAATGTTTATTCAACATTTCCTGCAAAGAATATAGAAATGACGAGGGGAGGAGTTGGAGCGAAATTGCTACCAGTTGATAAACCCGGTAACTTTTCAGCTGTTCTTCGTTAACGTGCCATAAATAGGTTATAATGATTTTCATTCAGTCAGGACTGACACTAGCTACATGCATTGCAGGTAGATTGTAGTAAAGCATTGATTAATGCCTGGTTTTAAAATTAGTTAACTGGACTTGTGGCCGGCTGCACGGTGGCGCAGTTGGTAGAGCTGTTGCCTTGCAGCAAGAAGGTCCTGGGTTCGATTCCCGGCCGGGGCTCTTTCTGCATGGAGTTTACATGTTCTCCCTGTGCATGCGTGGGTTCTCTCTGTGTTCTCCGGCTTCTTCCCACAGTCCAAAAACATGACTTTCTCTAAATTCTCCCTAGGTGTGAGTGTGTGTGTGAATGTTTGTTTGTCCTGTATGTCTCTGTGTTGCCCTGTGACAGACTGGCGACCTGTCCAGGGTGTACCCCGCCTCTCGCCCGGAACTCAGCCGCACCAGCAACCCTCCTGACCCCATTAGGGACAAGGGTGTATAAACAATCAATGGATGGATGGATGGATGGACTTGTAGCCATCATTTTGTGCTCGTATTGTTGGACACCACACGGCACGATCAAACCCGATCGAAGCGTTATAACTAGGATTTCTGTCGGCTAATGTTTGGTCTCTCAGGTTTTGAAAATGAGCCGACAATCGGCCGACAGCTCTAAGATTGAGTAGTGTGTTTATCACAACAGGCCTAGCTATACATGAGAACTCTGTGAAGTCAGTTTAGTCAAAAAGCGTTATAAACTGATTGCAATGGATGTTGCACCGAGCATCCATTTTTCCAATTTGAGATGAGTTTATTTCATAAAATGTTCCATAATTTGTTTCTTCTTCTCTTCATTGTCTTCCTGTTAAATCTAGAATAAAATATAAAATCCTCTCAATAACCAACTTCATCATACACCAGAGACCTGATTGGTCCATATATTCCTAACAGAACACTTTTCTCTCAGACTGCAGGTTCACTGCTGGTTCCTAGAATTAGTAAAAGTAGACTATGAGTCAGATCCTTTAGTTTTCAAACTCCTCTGCTTGGAAACAGCTCCCAGTTTTAGTCTGTGACACAGATACCCTGTCTTGTTTTAAAACATTCTATTTAGTTTAGGCTATACTAGCTTATACGTAGTACGGTTATAGTAGTTTAGGCTATCCTCTGTAGCTTTGCCACAGAGGATAGTCTGCAGAAAGACAAACTGACCATTTCTCCTGGATCTGCTTGTCTCCAAATTAACTTAGTTGCTGTTATTTCAACTTTAAGCTTCATGTTCTCTCTGTCTGTTACTCTTCATTACAGCCACATCTGATCTGGTAGTTTTAATGTTTTCTTTCTATACATGATACAGTTGATCCTGTTTTTCAGTGTTTAGCCCAATCTCCTGGAAAGTTGCTGGTCAAGTTTTTGTTGTGACTAACTGCATATCTTCTCTTTTACCCTCTAGCCTTTAAATCCAGCTCATAACTCATCTCAGATGTGCTTCTCTCCTAGATGAAGCTACTAAGAGAGCTACGACTACCATTAATGTCTTCTTTTTTACTTATACACAGTATTCCGGAAATAGAGCTCCTATTTCTTTTTTGTGTGTATGCTGTGTATTCTCAAACCACTAGTCGGTGGATTGCTGCAAAGTTACTGACATAATGCAGGTCGTTGTCTGTTGTTTCTATATCCAGGAGTGAATGCAGGAAGTCAATGACTCGATGCAATCTGCTGGACTTCTTAAAACAGAAAATATCTTGAACCAATTTTTTAATAATTAGAACCGGAATGCACTGCACGCTAACTAGGCTCAATTAGAATGTATGTATGATTGGAATGTTTTTAGTATTTTTTTTTATTTGGAATTTGGAACAATGTTTGTGATCATCTAGATCACAAACTAAAGTATTTAGATGAGTCTGCATCCAAACACAGACTCAGTGAAACCAATCATGTGACCGCTTCTGTTTTGTCAGCTAGATGGATTAGATTATTTTAATTATTTCTGATACTTTTTATGATGATTGTGTTGCACTTTCTTTGTTTGTATTAGATTTATTGACATTTGTGAAGTTAAGTCATTTTAACCTTGTTTTGTAAACATGCAGTGAATAAATCAGTTTTCAATCAGTTTTTTGCACCAGAGTTAAGAATATATAAACACGTTTTCAGTGAGTCTCTTTTATGTGTATACTTGAAATTTTGAATTGACTTTTATGACTGTATACAAAATATGTTTTGCGAGGGAATGCAAAACATCTTGAGCAGTAACACAATAACTCCTACAAAATTTTCTTTTGCAAGGGAATGCAAAAGAAGTTTTTTTTCCCCAAGCTCCCTAGGGAACTCCGTAAGATATGGACGAGACTGAGTGAGCAGTTGTTGTCTTGCTGCAGTAGATTCAGGCTTATCTGTTGCTCCAGGTATCATTTCAATAGGGAGTGTTCATAGCTAATGACAGGTGCTGCTTCATTAGTTCTTTTTTGTCCAGAAACCCAACTCATTCCAAAACTGTGATAATCATGATATCTGGAGATGTGATATTTTTGCTTTACGTTTTGTCATATGACAGCTATATCTCTCATTTTCAAATGCAACACGCTGTTTCATTTTCATCATCATCATCATCATCATCATCGTCGTCATCATCATCACTTCCAACACCATCCTCTCACTCTGTGTGGTCACTGCCATTCTCCATGCATTCAGCCAAAGCTGGCTATCACACATGTGAGTACAGCATGCCCGAGTATGTGGTGGTATTAGGACAACTACTAAGAAAATCCTGTTTTAAATTTATCTCATCTGAATTGATCAGAAATGTAAACTTTTGCATCTTGTGCTTTTGTATTTTCAGCTCATAAGCAAAAGAAAGTGGATGCGCTGCAGCCCTGTGACACTGCATACCCCGGCTTCATGTATGACTCATCGGTCAGGGAGGCCAACAGTCTGATCAAGTGTGGACGCTGTCAGAAGTAAGAATATTAACACACACACGTGCTTGCATAGCTATCTTTGTTGGGACTTTCCATTGACTTCCGTTCCTCTCTATAGCCTAAGCCTTACCCTTATTCTAACCCCAACCAGAACGCAATTCACACCTTGTCCTAATTCTAAGCCCTGACCCAAAAATAGTGTTTCCCCTTGTGGGGACCTTGTCCCCACTAGGAGCAGTAGATCCCCAGAATGTAGAACTTGTCAGGAAAATGGTCCCCACAAGGTATTACAAACAAAAATACACACACAAACCTTAAACTTTCCATTAGCTTCCTGTTTTCATGGCCTATTTCTTTATTCAGATCATCTTTATCAGGGACCAAACTGCACTAACATCTTAAAACAAATTTTAATATCAGATATACCTTAGGTCTGCGACAGACTGGCGACCTGTCCAGGGTGTACCCCGCCTCTCGCCCGGGACGCAGCTGGAAATAGGCACCAGCAACCCTCTCGGCCCCATTAGGGACGAAGGGTGTATAGAAAATGGATGGATGGATGGATATACCTTAGGTTTAAATAAAGGGCCGTTTTCAAACAATGGTTTGAAAACTAGTGAGAGAAATGTCCAAGTAAATGCCCCTTTGTTAAATCAAAAATGAATTATGATTTCCAATTTTTTGGAATCAGTCTTATTAGCTACGCACAGGGTTACTTGTACAATCAATAAATTATTTAAATAGATCCCATCTGAAGTAGGATGAAAGACCTCAGGAAGTAACATGTCTTGCCCTGATCTAGTGACATTTAAGAATAAATGAAAAACAAGATAATTGACATCTATAAATTTGGAAAGCCATTTCTAAATATTTGACACTTCAGTGAACTACAGTGGTGAAGCTTTCCTGCAGGGTCTGGCTGAGCAAAATGGCTCCAAGAATCCAAGAACAAACCTACAATGAAGACACAAATTATCACAGAGTGTAATATGGAGTTATGGTATGAGAGCCTTCAGATATTATGTATGCTGCTGTTGATGCAGCACAACACCTGCCTTGATAGCAGGTTGCAATGCATGGGTTGTGTTTAAGGGAGGAGACAGCAAAGGACGGTCAAAAATTCACAACCACACTGGTACTGGGAATTCCACAGTGTTGTCCTTTAATAAAGACTCTCTTCACCAACCTTACAAAGCCTGGTTGAATGGCTGCTATATTATCAAACATATAGCAGAGACCAATGACCAGAGTCCAAATAACCCAAAACATTACTAAAAGTTAGGGAGCTAACATGTCCGTCTCAGTTCATTACAAGGTGTTGTTGTGGAATTGTGGTATTTTAAAATTCAGGATTTATTTATTTTTAAACTGCCAGTTCTGCAGCATATCGCCGTCTTCACTTGATTTATGAGTGATCATAAATCAAAGTTCACACAGACTCACAAAGTTCAACTTTGTGAGTTTATTGCAGAAATGCTTTTTGAAAGGAGCTAATGCTTTTATTGATAAACCTTGGTTGTGCAGATGTTAATTGTATTATTGTCTGTCAACATAGTTTTGAAGGGAAAGTCACTGGATTGTGCGTTATTATTATGGCTAGGTATTAACATCGTTCGGGCTTTAGCAAGGCTGCATCGTGAGACAATAATCAACTTTTGTGTTTTTTACTCATCTCCCTTCCAAAAATTCTAAGCAACATATTTTTAATAAGATTATGTTTAACTCTTCTATGGTTTATTAAACCATCCATCCATCCATTTATTAAACCATATAAACACTCATAATCAAAATCACTTTGTTAAAAAGAAGATATGCTTAAAACTAAAATGCCTCATCATTTTGTTCCCTCATCAACGTCACCGATTTTGATTTTCTGAAGTTTGCATTCAATTACTGTTCAACCTTTTAAGAAATCTGATATAACCTCGTTCAAATACAAAAAAATAAACTCCTTAAAAGCAATAAAATAGACCTTTATTCAATATATGATCCAGATATTAATTTCAGCCTCCTTTTAATCTTCGTCAATATAAAAAAATAAGGAGATTAAGGCTTGTGAAATATAGATGATACTAATAAAAGAAGCAGTTTTTAAGGAGCAGTATTTATTTTCCAGACACATTGTGCTATTGTACAGCATAATCAAGTTTCTATGGTGCCTTCAGTTTTTATAAGAATGATATATATATCAATTATGATTTAAACGAAATTTGACTTTGTAATTTAACACTTTGACAGTGGGTCTCTGTCGCTTTAAATTCATTTGGCATCATCGTTTGTGTTTCAGGATGTTTGTGGTGCAGCAGATTCCTGACAGTAACTTGGTTCTGGTTGTAACACAAGCCACCTGTGACTGCTCCCGTCAATTTGGACCCATCCTGCTGCAGCCAAAGGAAATTAAATATATCCTTCTACTGTTCAACAAAATGGCTCCCAACTAAATGCATACATAGGTTCTGTTCTGGTCTTGAAAAAAGAATAAAATATAAGAGAGCGATCTCCGATATTGTCTCTGCTGTAGCTCGAGATCTGCTCAGCACCGGCCCTCTCTGTGTGCAAAGCTTTTCTTAATATCTGTAAACATAATGCAACTGTGAAGTGCAACAGGATGAAATCTCAGAAGGTGCGAAGGCGTCCAGAGTCCTGCCACGCCTACCACCCAAAGGTCAGTCCTGAGAATGATCATGTTAATGTTGTTGCAGGATTATATTTTTATGTGCTGAGCAACTATATAGGTAAAATTTGGGCATGTTTTAGCAAATATTTTTAACAAAATGTCAAAATGTGTGATTGGTCCACCAGGAGGATGCCAAGGACTGTGGAGGAGCATCTGCCATCTCCATGTCTCTTTGTATCTTTGCTGCATCTCTTCTTTTCTCAGTGCTCCTCCAGTGGACATAAACCAGGAGAAACCCATCAAACCACCAGAAGACAAGAAAACAACAAGCATTTTTCTGCTGTATTCAGTTTTAAACAAGCAATCTGTGTTTTTCTTTGCTGTCTGTGTGTAGGACTATTTATTTATTATCCATTATATTTTTTGTTTAAGTCAATTTAGACTATTTTTTAAATAAGTATTATTGGATCAAAAATATGTAGAAGCAGAAACAGCAGCTAACTCTCCTGAGCTGACTTGTTGTGGGGGAAGTTGTTGCCTCCTGCTGGTCAGGTTTCAGAAGTGCAGCTTCAGCGAGTCGTTCCCATTGTACTCAGAGCTTTTTCATACAGTAATGTTGTGTATGCATTGAGATTTACATTGTAAAAAAATCTGTTGGTCAGAGGTTACCAGGAACAAACCACTCTGTGAAAGTCTTTAGTCATGATTCATTTCTGTTTGCTTTTCTTTGTAATATTTTTAAATATCACAAGACTTCCCAAGTCTTTTAAATATCTATTTATTTATTTTTTAAACTCATGAAACACTCAGTACCCAAAACACAATGGAGTATGAATGTATCAGCATATTCCTGTGGACTTCCTTCAGTTGAACCTATAAAAAAAAGACAACACAGATATTGACAGAAAAAGCTATTTTAGCACCAAATGTCAGAAATAATCTCGTAGTTGCTTCCTCTAAACTCAGACAACATTAAATTATCATGCACCTAGTCCTAGTAGGTCCTGAGTCTGCTAGAATTTCTTCTGACCTTAACTGATATTTTGAGACATTGTCATGAATAAATATTATATTAAAGGCTGGATTACAGTGATGACAACTGAGGCAGGATGTTATGTAAATTGTGAAGGGATTAGCAACCCAATGAAGCATACTATCAAGTGACACTGTAGCCATCTCTCCAAGTAGTGAAATAAGATCAAATATAAATATATACACAGTGCTGCTTGGAAGCATGTAAACTGGTTGAGTAGTTCAGATTTTTCTTTTTTTTAACCACAATTTTCTTATTTTCTCATTACCAGTTCTTGTATATGAAATGTCAGATTTATGTTCATCGATTCCATTTACTTGTTTTGAGGGAAATGTGTGAATTGCAAGCAGACTATATAAAACATGGAATCAGAGCATCTGCAAAAGTAATTGAACCACAGCTGCACTGGTAAAGTCAATTAGGGAAAAGACTCAGGTGTAACACATGTGTGTGCTCAAGTAATCAACTAAACAGACCAATCAAATGAGACATCATTAGAAAAGGTTTTGAGGCGCAAGGGAGAGGAAACTAACCAAACCACTGTTGGGTCAAGGCATAAAGAACAGATCAACAATGCCAAGAGGAAAGGAGACATCTGAGGAAAACAGGAAGAAGGTGGTGACAGCCCATCAGTCGGGAGAAAGCTATAAAACCATCTCTAAAAGATTACAGCTTCATCCATCCACTGTAAGACAAATCATTTACAAATGGAGGGCACTAGGCGTCACCACAACTCTGCGAAGAAGTTGGCGGCTGTCAAAACTAACACAAAGAACCACCAGAAACACAATAATGCAGGTAAAGGTCAACCCACACATCACCTCCAGAGAGTTGCAGACCTCTGGGATAAATGTACATGTTTACAATCAGGGAAAATATCAATAAAAGTGGTATTCATCGGAGAGTTGCTAGAAGGAAGTCTCTGCTCTCAAGCAAGAACAAAGCAGCCTGTTTAAACTTTGCCAGAGAGCACTTGGACAAACCAGAGCCTTTCTGGGAGTCAATTCTCTGGACAGATGAGTCCAAAATATAATTATTTGGCCTCAATCACAGGTTTGGATAAAAATCACTGCATTTACACCACGTTCCAAATTGTCATGCAAATTGGATTTGTCAAAGATTTAAAAAAAAATTGTTGTGCTATTAAATTTATAGATGATATTGTGTATCAGGGTTCTTTGAAACACTATAATTAATTTCAGAGAGCTGGGTTGATTAGTTTGTCTGGTGAGCTCCATTAAAGGAAATTAGTTAAGAAGGATGTTCCACATTATTAAGCAGGCCACACGTTTCAAGCAATATGGGAAAGAGAAAGGCTCTCTGCTGACGAAAATCATCAGATAGTGCAGTGCCATATGACAAGGTATGAAAACATTATATATTCAAAGAGTGACTGTTTACAGTTCTTTATAATCCATAAAATGTTTAGAAAATCTGCTGTGCATAATAATTTGGAACATTTTGAGTTTTTTATTTTTGAAAAAAATACTGTTCTCATGGGGAGCTTTGTCCAGTAAAATTTGTACTGTAATAGTTCATGACGTAAAAATTATACTGACTATCATTTGCATTTAGGAAAATCTGAGAAAATATCACTTGCATAATAATTTGGAACACGTTGTAAAGAGAAGAACCTCCTTCCAGCAGTGAAGCATGGTGGTGGAAATGTGAAAGTCTGGGCCTGCTTTTCTGCCTTCTGACCTGGATGACTCCATATTGTCCAGAGAACCATCAACTCCCAGGACTTTCAACAAATTCTTGACCAGAATCTCCTGTCATCAGTCAGGGAGTTGAAGCTGGGATGGAACAGGATTATGCAACAAAACAATCCAAAGCATTCAGCAAAAGTACCAAAGAATAACTTACAAGTAAGAAGATTCGCACTCTGGATTGGCCCAGTCAAAGTCCGGATCTCAATCCCAGACTTTGATTAGATCTGAAACAGGCAGATTTTCTGATTTTGACAGAAAAAAAATCTTTTGTTGAATAAATGATAAAAATATGTCTTTTATATCCATTTCACATGATGATTTTTCTTTAGAAAAACAATGACCATGTTTGGGTGGTGCACAAACTTTCAAGCAACACTGTATAAATAAATTACAGAATTAAACTCCTCAAGATCAAGAGTTTTTTTGCAGCTGCAATAACTCAAAGGCAAAAGTCTGATTAACAGCCATGTTAATGTCAACCACGGTGTGAGGATGTGACTGTATCCGAGATGCTACAAAAACATCATGTTATCTTTGAATGAGTAGAATATGCAACAAGGTCAGAAAACTTTTCCATTTCCAACCACATCGAGGCATCCTCAACACAATCGCATTTAAAAGTTGAAGATGACATTAAAGATGCTCAAGATAGAAAGACTAAACTTAATCAAAGCAAAGTTAAGTTCTGGTTAACCTTATTAACCAAAACAAGGTTAATCAAGTTGCTTCACACCTTGAAAACCACTGAAACCACAGACAACACAGAATAAAGCAGGTTTTATCTGCTAAGCAGAATGTAGTGTGACTGTTCAACCTGAAAGTAAAATCTACAGGCACCTGTGACCGTCTTTTATAGCTTTGTAAAGCATGCTTTAATTTCAGAAAACTAAATCCTTTATTCTTTTTATGTTAGAACAGTGGCGTACAAAATGTCTCAGTCATTATCGCACAGTTTATGATTAAAATCCAAGTCCAAGCTGAGGTAAAATACAAATGAAAATTGCTGTGTTGTTTTGAAGCAGAATGTTGAGACGAGTTGTTCCAGGTCGGTGAAAAAACCTCTGATTCATTTCTAAAAACATTTCAGCCTTGTTTGGCCGCATAAACATTCCTCGAGTCAAGTATTTCTTCCTCATTATCAGGAGGACAGACATTTTGTAAAAGAATAAATAAAGAAAGCATTATGTTCACTCTGTTCTGTCCTGACGTAGTTAAACGTGGCAGGATCTAGAGGGGGAGAATCTTAAGGCCATGTAAAGATCATTCCACTCTGAAGAGAAATAGTTGACTGCTAGCTGCACCATAGCCCTCTGATGGAAGACTATGGTGCAGCTATATATATATATTTATATAGCCTGTCAGGTAGAGGTCTACAGTCAGGTAGAGAGAAACAGAGTCAGCAGCTTCATGTATTTCTGTCCAGCTGGATGAATTTTCTCCTGATTCCTCAGATCCTACACCGCCTGCTGTCTGTTCTGGGTTGGGTCTGTCTCCTCTGCCTCCCCTCCTCTCTGCTGGTTCCAGTCCCTGAGGCCGTCTGGAAGGCTCGTGTCTTCCTCGAAGCTCCCCGTCCCCTCCACAAACTCCTCGTAGGTTGACTTCTCCTGGAATGGCCGAGGACCCAGCAGCTCCACCATGTCTGCTTTGTCTAGCACCTCCTTCTCGAGCAAACGCTTCCCCACCTGAGGATGACACCAAGGATAAACATAAAATAGCTCAATTCAACAAATCACACTGACCCACCTGTGGAAATCCAGAAATTTCAGCATGACAACAAAGACAAACTCTGTATCAGTCCTGCCCACAAATATCTACACTGAATAGCCAACTATCACATAACCTGGCAGGTCTAATCACAGACAGCACTGAATACAAACAGGAGAAGGGAACATTTACACCCAGTGGCTCAGCCTCACTTAGAGCTGTTCACCAAGATATATTCAAAATCAAACCAGTTAAGAACAAACTAACACTCTTTCTAAGCATTGGAACCTCTTTGGTGGAAAAATTCTATACCTTTGCAACAACATCTTTAAACAGCTGGTATTTATGTCAGGGTTTCCCCCAGTGTGCTATAAGTCTGGCAACCCACCAGGCTTTACTCTCCCTCACAGAGCACTTGTCTGAACCTGCCCCAATCAATTCCTCAAGACTATCAGCAGCAGCAATTAACAAACACCTACTGGAATTTTGTTTCATCTTATGAACTACCCGTCAGTCAAATATTCATAACATTTGTAAAAAGAATCATGAAGGAGCTTTATTGTGACAATGTGATGAAAGTCCAATATCAGTAAGAGTATCAGCTTCTTAAAGAGACAAACGCCCAATTTCAAGGCGTCAAATTTCTTCTAAGTTACGTTTGATACATACGGTATTTGCTTAACAACTGAAGTTAACACAGTAACTTGACAGCTATAATATAAAACTATATTCCTACCTCTTTAAATGTAGGGAACAATACTGACTCCCTCCTGTTCCCTGTGCCACCTGATAAACATCTCACCTAAAATGTCTCACCTTGTCCACTTGGTCCTTCTTGTCGGTGATCAGCTGCAGGGTGCGCTCATACGCTCGGTCCACTAGTCCTCTGACCTCCTCATCAATGAGCTCAGCTGTCGCTTCGCTATAAGGCTTCTCCAAAACCATCTCACCCTGCCGGGGCAGGTCAAACGACACCTGCCCCACCTTGTCACTCATCCCAAACTGCACCACCTGAACATCAGCAAAGAGAGAGAAGTGTCACAACTCAAGAAGTGTCCCCTTCCTCCATATTACTTGGACCCAGCAAGGGTGTGTGAGTACCTGCGCATAGGCCGACTGTGTGACCTTCTTCAAATCATCCTGAGCTCCTGTGGTTATTCGTCCAAAGAAGACCTGCTCAGCCACTCGCCCTCCCAGCAACATGCACATCCTGTCAAACAGCTGCTCTTTGGTGTAGAGGTACTGCTCTCTGGGCAGGTACTGAGCGTAACCCAAGCCCTTCCCCCGTGGAATGATGGACACCTGAAAACAAGGCCTGGCTCTTTAAATACATTGCAGTAGCAGCAACTGTCCAGTTACATGAGGCACTATCTTTTGTCTTTTGTTTTGTCTTGGAATATTGTGAATATCCTCTATCCACACACAGACCTACAACACAAAACGTGTTCAACACTAACGTTTGCAAAACTACACTAGAGATTTATGACAATCCACTGTGAAAAGTTAAAGCTTTTAATGTGAATTTGGGCCTTTGAATTTGGATATATCTGCTCCACCAGGGAAAAACTAAACACCCTCTCACCCCAGATATCTTTGCCGCTTGGGTGTTAGCACGCAAAAACCTCTTTGATGGAGAACAAATTCCTCCTTCCTTGGTTCTGTTCCTTAATCATGTGTGTCCCGCTGTTGCTGTCCAGGAGGCCACTGCATGCTTTCATATTTCCAAATATAAAAGTTGATATAACTACTAAAAACCATTAGCTGATGATCAGGTGCAGCCATTTCCAGCCGTATACCACTCGAAGGCAATACCTTGGTTGCCAGACCACCTGAGCTGCAACTGGACTTGCAAATCAGAAACTTAGTCAAGCTCTTTAAAGAGCCTAACAAGAACCAATACCAGCTCATGTTTTTAGCACTTTTTAGCATGAAATTAAGATTTGGGGTGGTTTATGTTTACTCCTGTTTGTTTATTTGGACGCTAATAGTTTTAAGAGTTCTTCTGTAACCCATTCAAATAAATCTTACTCTGTTATGAACCAGGACCAACAGAGATTTAAAAATCCCAATCTTTCTAAGACCCAGTGTTGTGTGTAAATGTGTGTTGAAACACCAAAGCATTCTGTCTTACCTGCAGTATGCTTTGGTTTTTCTTTCTGGTTAATTATTGAGCAATGATTCAGTTTGGTATCTATAACAGTCGGTGCTTACTCTGAATAGAAATTCATGACAAACTCCTCAGCCTACATTTAATATTGGCATATAATTTGAAGTTGATTTTGTTGCCATGATGTGACTGTGCCGTGTTCAGACTCTATACTTTGAGCAGCGGGTCGGCATGCTGCAGAAACCAGCCCACGATGGCATGGCCGGCTTCATGATATGCTACAGTCTTCTTCTCTGTTGGCTGCAGGACCTGAGTCTTCTTCTCCAGGCCTGAACACAGGCAGATAATGTGAAACATGAATATAACATATACTGTATAGTAAATGTTCTTTTCGGTCCATCTGTTAGCTGTTTCTATTTTACATCATAAAAGACTAGGTTTTCACTGGCAATGTGAAAAAAAGCTAGCAATGCAGCTAAAGTTGGTGACTGACCTCCGATGACGCGGTCAATCGCCTGCTCAAAGTGCTTTGGGTTGACGGCGGGGCTCAGGTGCCTAGCAGCTATCAATGCTGCTTCATTGCACACATTAGCAATGTCAGCACCTGATTTATTGACAAAAAAATACAAACCAGAATCTTAGTCTGGATTGAATATATCAATCTATTGGTCAATAATGTTGACGAATGCAATTTCTATACATTAGTCTTTGATCAACATTTAGAGATTTACTTCACAGCTATTACAAAGTAGTTAAATTTCATCTGTAATGAAAAAGCTTAAGAACAGTAAGTCAAAGCTTCACATAGATCAAGTAGATGTTACACACCAGTGAATCCTGGTGTGGCAGCTGCCATTTTCCTTGCTAGAGCCTCCTTATCCAGACTGTGATCCAGTTTGATTGGTCGCAAGTGAACTTTGAAGATGGAAGCCCTGCCTTTGATGTCTGGAGGACCTGAGAGGAGGAGGGAAAAAACATCAGTGATGTGCATCTACATGAGCTCTCTGGTCTTCCAGTACATGTCCTGTAAGGCAGACGATCTGATGACCACCTTGAACTTTTTTAGTGATCTGGTTTGACAGGTCAGCTTTCCATAAAATCCTGATGTTTAACCAGATTACAAACTGTGAGCTGCAGTAAACATAAAGACTGAGAGTACCGATGAAAATCTGTCTGTCAAAGCGTCCTGGTCTCATCAGAGCAGGGTCCAGGATGTCCGGCCTATTGGTTCCAGCGAGGACCACTACATTAGTAGCTGTGTTAAAACCTGAGAAACAAATTAACAAAATTTTAAAACAGAGAAAAAAAATGCAGCAGCCTCTAAAGCAGAATGTGGCTGTACCATCCATCTCCACCAGCAGCTGGTTTAATGTGTTCTCCTGTTCACTCTGTCCCCCAAAGTTTCCTCCTCCTCTCTTTCTCCCCACAGCATCAATCTCATCAATAAAGAGGATGCATGGTGCATTTTTCCTCGCCATGGCAAACATGTCCCTCACCTTCACAGAAGCTGTGTTAGTTCAACTCATTTCCTGAGAAGCATTGCACTGGAAAGCAACAGGGCCTGTTCTACTCACCCTGGCTGGACCGACCCCAACAAACATCTCCAGGAACTCTGAGCCATTGACTGTGATGAAGGGGACATTAGCCTCTCCTGCTGTGGCTTTGGCCAGCAGAGTCTTTCCTGTGCCAGGAGGTCCAGACAGAACAGCACCCTGCAAAAACACATCAACTGACTGTTAGCCACCAAAAGAACAGGGACGGGGGACTTCCCCTCTGACAATCCTGGCTGCTTTTGTAAAGTAAAAATTGTTTATTATGTCTCTTAATAAATGTATTTAATTCTTTTACTTATTTAACCAGATTAGTTTTGTTCAATCTGTTAGAGTATCAGGCTAGAGAGTCTGGAGAACCAGTTAGATAAGCTTTTCTGTTGACCTCTCCCTTTAGCAATTGCAGCAGGCTGAGAGCGACAATGCTTTACCATGCATACCACAGCATACCAGTATTTGTTAATAGAAAAGAACAGATAGTTTAGATAGATATAGTGAGATGGAATAAGCCTTGAGTCTTAAGAAGTTTCTCTATGGAAAATCACCAGCTCAGAGTTTTAAGAAATTGGTGTGCCTTCTGGATATTCTGGTTTGACAATGTTCTTGTTATGAAAAATTGTTTCATTAGTAAACCTGATTTTTGGAAACTCACATACTTGAACAAGAAGATGTTTATCATCCAAGGAGTTAATTGACCCTCCAGTGTGGTTACATGCCTTGTATATTGTTCAACTGAAACTGGAATGACTACATTATGTAACATGAGTTCTATATATTGTGAGGGTTTGCAGCTCCAAATCAGAACTCAGTGCAGCTTGCTGCTATGTGTGTTCTCCATCTGCAGATGAAATAAAGCTTTGCTCTTTGCCATTTGCCAGAGTCTCAGCCTGATCTGTTATCATACAGATTTTTTCTCCACACGTTCACCTTGGGTATCTTGGCTCCCAGGTCCTGGTACTGCTGTGGGTTTTTGAGGAAGTTCACAAACTCCAGGATCTCCAGCTTTGCTTCCTCACAGCCAGCCACATCCTTGAACTTGACATCTATGTTGTCCTTCATCATCTTGGCTGTCGACTCACTCATGCTAAAGGGGTTCCTTCCTCCACCAACGCCTCCTCCCATTGGTCCACGCCGGAGTGTGAACAGCAGAAAGCCAATCAGCAACAGAGTAGGAATCATGCTCATAAAGAAGGAGCTGTAAGGATGTAAGAAAATAATCTACTGAAATATATTGTAACATTTCTATGCAGCAATATGAAATCTAAGAATAATATAGTTCACGTGACTAAAACATTCAGAGATGTTACAGAAATGTCAGACTTGTTTAATACTCAGTTAATTCACCAATACGCAGAATATAAAGCAACTATGTTGTTCATAAGTTGGTGGGTTCATAAGTCTTTTGTGTACGTCTTATGAACTTGTCTTACACAAAAAGCCCAAAATGAACATGTTTTCTCTATATTTTTGCATATGGATGGAATGGGACAAATCTTGAATTTACTTTCTATTGGTGATGAGGTAGGAACAGTAAGTTGTTCCTACCTTTATGATGACCGTCAGCGTACAGTGTACAGAATAGGGCTGGACAATAAATGAATACAATTTATGTATCGATTTGATATGTATTTTATAAATTTACAATTTATCAAACTGAAGATTTCAATTTTAGAAAATCTGGAATTTTTTTTTTCACCGATGCACTTCCTGTGTCTCCATAGCGATTGTTAACCCACCACGAACAACCATCTTGTTTGACAAGCGTGTCTTACAATTAATATTTATTTTGACTTGAAATTTAGGTCACTTATGGAAGGAATTACTCAAATAAAATCCAGTTTTTAAAGATATTTTCAGGTGGTTACCTCTGCAGCCCAGTATGCTTCAAACTTAATGAATCACTTTTTTTTTTAAAATATTGACCAAATAAATTGTGATTCTCATTTTTTTCCTCCTTTGGGTGTTGAAAGATTAAACTCACCCGTCACTCTCAGAGCTGTAGATGACAGCGGCCCGGTGTGACGGCTCCAGGCCCAGTTCCATGTGTGCAGCCTCAAGATTCCTCTCAAATGTATCAACGCTGCCGATGTTGAACCACACATAACTCTGAGGAACGCAGAAAGGACTGAATGTAACAGTCTGAAACAGAAGCAGGTTAACTAGAGGATGGCTGTTCAATGCCAATTCAAAGGGATTGATGAGAACTGTTTTGATGTTTTTTTTTTTTTTTGCTGTGTTGCAACAATCATTAATAGACCTTAACATCCCCTCACCCCCTCTGCATCCGCTCCTGGTACCAGGATGACTCTGACGAACTGTTTGTTAACCACCTCCAACCGCTCCACCAGGCCTCTGCCCAGGTAGCGGTGCACAAAGTCCTTCCAGCTGATCTCTTGGCCCGTGTCTCGGAAGTAGAAGTAGAGCAGCATCGAGCTGACTCCACCAACAGTGAGCATCATGTAGCGGAAATCCTTCTCATCCCAGGGGAAGTCGCCCTGAAAACAAACACACCCAGCACCAAATACAGATGATCTGAGGCTGTTACTGACACCGGGCAAATATTAAAATAACCCACAAGACACACATCGTTTGACATCTTACAGTTTTCTCACTAAATTCCAAAGCAAAACTTATTTTTTTTCAGATCCAGATGGGAAGACTTGTGCAGGTGCTACTTCATCTGTAGAATACAACCCTCGAGCTACTCTTAACCAACAGGGAGAAACCCTGCAATGATCTGCTCCACCACTCAGCTGTTTGCTTATATTTATAATTTTCTGAATTTTAGTAAAAGGATATTACAATTTGTTCTGTCCTTTATAAGCTATTTGTAAAGCTTACAAATTATAATTTTACTGATGGATCTTCATGGCTTTTTTCCCCCTGACAAACCTTCTGCATCCGACTCCACCAGTCTTTCCCTCCACCTCCTCTCTTCCCTCCTCCTGGTCGTCCTCCCCCGCCTCCTGCTGGCGCTTCTTCTTTTCCATCTGAAATGCAGACAAGAAGATTTATTGCACCACCAAGAGGCATTTCTTTCCATGATGATGACTGGGAATACTAAAATATAAGAGCCTACAAATATTTCACTGCAAACATTCTTTTGTATAGCATAGACTAATTTTGCAATAAAAATATATATTCTATTGAAGTCATTTAAATGAGCTGCAGCTCCAAAATGTGCAATATACAGGCCTGTTTGAACAGAAAAACATGTAAAAGTCACACGTAGCGGTGACTTTTACTGCTACGTGTGAAAAGATGACCTGAACATCCTGTCAACTGATTAAACTAGCAGTGTTATATAGTGCCCTTTTACAGCACAATCAAGTAACTATATTAACCTTAGTTGTTATAAGAATGCTCCATGTGTCAAATATGACTTAAGAGAAATTTTACTTTGTAGTTTAAAACCTTGAAATTGGGCCTCTGTCTCCTTAAGAAACTTTGACTCTTTTTGTAACTTCGCCTTCAGGAAGTCATCACAACATGGACCCTCTATTAACCCTTTAACAACTTTTTTTTCCAGTGTTGCTCTACGAAGTAGCTCCTATAATGAGCTCAGCAGATGAGTTGTTCTACCAGGTGTTTGCAAATTGCTGCTGGCTAATCTGAATGAGCACAATGCCATGGGAGACTAAAGGATCATCAAAAGGATCAAACATGCATGAAAGGATGCAACACTCCAGGTATGTTTTTGATGAAGGAATAACATAACACAAAGCTCAGAAAAGTAAATTTTTACATAAAACTGCCCCTTTAAAGGAAACTGATGAGTAATTTGCTCTCAGTTTGTTTCAGTGATTTATTTGACAAGGACCACATATAGGAGTACTAGTAAAAAAAAAAAAAAAAAAAAAAAAAAAAAATGAAAAGATGCTGTGTAACAGGCTTTAGCTCTGGAGCCAATTTCCATCTGCAGACCCAGTTTTATGTTCTTTACATAAAAAAACATAAAACTATTAAATCTATGCTATTTACAGAAAGTGTTTTTTTATAAATATCAATAACAGACAAAACATAAAAATCTGCTACCCTATACCCATCCCACACCCTTTTGACATCATATAATCCAGGGGTCACCAACACGGTGCCCGGGGGCACCCGGTTGCCCGAGGGGCCCGTGGAGCAAGTTCTAAAAATAGCCATTGTCATTAGGGAGCACTGCCAAATAAATTATTTAATTTCATGTTGTTACATTGAATTAATAACATTTGTTTATATTTAGATTTAAAAAAAAAAAAAAAAAAAAAGTGAATTACAAGAAATGTTTAAAATAAATTGCTTTATGCATAAAACTGTTTTCTATGGCTAAAATTCAGAACTGCGCAGACGCCTGTGAAATATCATCGGAGGGCAGAAGCGCCTGCAGGCTGCTCCCACTCTGCCAACCTTAAAATTTTCCTTAATGTAAAAAAAGAAAAGAATAATTTCTGAAATTTTTATTATCGAACCCTCTTTACAATTAACAAAATTGTGGAGAAAAAAAGATCTTATGTGTCAAAACATACGCAGCGCACGTCCGAGTCTGTAGGGGTGCGCACACCAAAGCTCAAATCTTATTGGTCAGTTTGCTTTTGTTTTTTTGGCGGCTTGGCGTTTTTTCTGTAAGCTAAAAATAAATGAGCAGAGTTTAAACCCCCCTAGTTCTAAGAGCAGTTTAGATCCCAGCGGAGCTTTTTACCGTGTGCGGTTCTGGCGGGTCGCCGGTTTATGAGCTTCTTTGACGTTTCCTGAACTGATGGGTCACCTGTTAACTGACATCTGCTGCTCTTCCTGAGCGTCGCGCTAAGACTGTGGGTTAAACAATTGAATCTAGTCGAAACATTCCTCAATTAATCAAACATTGTTGCTTCACCTTCTCCTCCTTTGCACGTCTGACACCACCTGAACCTGGGAATCAACATCCTCCTCTTTCCGTGGATCTCACGGTAGGCTTCGCTTCCATATCTTTATTGGCATCGTTTGTGGAAAAAAAAAAGAAAAAAAAAAAGGTGCGCTGCTTTTGTGGTTTAGGTTTGTGCGGCTTTGTGCGATGCGCACATAATGCGCGTTGGAGAGGTGGTTGTGTTCTTGCAGGTCAGGTGCAGTGATAGTTCCTTCTGATCTGTCGGACATTTTTTTCGACATCTGCTGGTGTCAGCCAGCGGGTGACCGGCAACTTTTAAGTTTGCGAAACCACAAAAAAAGCTAATAAACTGGCGGCTAGCCAGACCCGCACACTGTAAAAAAAAACTCAGGCGGGATCTTAGAACAACCGGAGGTTCAAACTCCACTCATCATTTTTAGCTCACAGAAAAAGCAAATTGACCAATAAGATTTAGGCTTTGGCTACCCTGTGACCCCCACAGACTCACACTGATGTGCGCTACTACAAGATGTTTTGGCACAAAATAACTTTTTCTTCTCTCCACAATTTTGTAAATAGTAAAGAGGGTTGGATAATTAAAAATACAGTAACTTTTCTTTTTTATTTAAAGGAAAATCTCAGTGTGTCCAGCTGTACACCTGCAGCAATTCATACTCTCTGTCACTTGTGGGTAATTTAGAATCGGACAGAAAAGCTATAAAAAGGAAATCAAACTTAAAACTCTGAACTAAGAACTTCTGATCACATAATAGCAATTAACCATATCTGCCATGAGGAATTATTACTGATAACTATTGTCAGTAGTCCCTAACATTAATATGATCAGGCAGCATTTAATCATGTATATATATATGTAGATATATATAAAATTTTATATATAAAATTGATGTCTGTATCAAACAAGTAGCCCTTCGTGTTACTCTGGACCCGTGAAGTAGCTCCCACTCTCATAAAGGTTGGTGACCCCTGATCTAATCTTTTGTTGTAATTGTTTATTACTGCACATTACAGTAATAAAAGAGCTTTACAAAAAGTTTCAAATAAAAAAATCAGAAGAAATTGCTTTTTTTTTCGAGCAGATAATCATATCCAGCAGCTCTCACCTTTTGGCTCGGTGGAATAGACGCATCGCTTAGCTAACCAGGTTCTTTGACGAGACAGGAAATTAGCTTGACTTTGACTGAAAAAACTACAGTCCTGAAAAAAAGACAACGTCAGAACACAGCAGTTATAAGACTCTACCAACAGGAACCACACAGACTTCAATAGAAGCACCTTATGAGTTTATAGACTATGAAGAAAGAACATATGTTTTCATCCAGGTATTCATCCAAAATAAGTTAGTATAAGTTCAGGACTGCAGAGGCAAAGCTGAGTCTAAAATATTGCTTGCTGTTCTTCCAGAACTATTCTTTGATAGAGTCTAATAACCCTTAAGTAGAGAAGCAAAATGGACGTTATGTATAATCAGCAAGTTTTGCTCTATAGTGTAATTAATTCACCTTTCTGGTGGTAACATGTTTTAATTGTTAACAGGACAGAAACTATCTCAGCCATCCTTGTTTTCTTTTTTTTTTTTTTTCAGTTTTTCTTATGAAGACTAAACTTTTAACCCTTCTGTAACAGAGCTTCTCCATGAAACAGGGTCTATCTATAAAGCTGTTTACATCAACTACTTTATTTTATTTATATAGCGACAACTAAAACTGTCGAACAAATGTGATCTCAGTGCATTTTATAAAAGAAAGCATCTAATTTATATACAGAACACAGAGAAACAGTTTCAAAGTCAGATATATTATTTGATTCTAGTAATTAAACAATGCAGTCAAGTTTAGTTTATTATTGAGTTGGTCCTTTTCTTATTAATGACCATCTGTTTCACAGCATGAGACTGCATCTCTGAGTAGCTGATGTAATGTTTCCATCATGATTCAATCCTAATCACAGTTAACTCGACGTCCTCAAAAACTACATTTAGTAGATATTTTTAGCAGGACCCCATGAAAGGTGGTCTGATACCTAAAAGTTATAAATTCTACATATTTGTGTTTTCACAATACAATTGACGTTTCTCAAATAATAATTAAAAAATCTGTGTTTAATGTCATCTCTAATTATTGTAATGTAACCCGGTTCACGTTTAAGCTTTCTGTGTATGTTAGATAACTCCAACTACTTAAAGGTTGTTTCGGTTCGGTAAATAGTCCTTTAGTATAGTGCAGAACATGAAGCTGCTAATCAGATGTCAACTTCAGCCTCGTTTTAAAACGAGGCTGAAGTTGTTCTGGATATTGCTGTTTCAGGAATATCCAGAACAAAGCATCCGTTTTTAATAAATAATTGAGTAGATATGAAAAAGAAATCTTAACTGTTGATTAAACACGTGAAGTAAAACTTCAGCTTAAAAAAATACAGCGGAGAACAAGGTACAAATGATTTCAGATAATTTGCTAAATCTGGCCTCATGTTACGCAACATTATGTTTCTATTAAGCCGTATTACAGTAAAATGAGTCCATTTAAGTGGTGTTTACAGCAGAGAATAAGAAACAGTCATCAGTTACCTACCCGTACCGCGAGGCTTCCTGAACCCAGTATGCAACCTCGGGCTCCTCTGGCCCGGCAGAGAGGCAAAACAGCCGCCGAGAGAAGTCTCAGCATGTGAGACATCCTTTCTGTGGCCCCAGAACACTTTCTAGCTTTTAGAAATTACAGTATTCTCTTTTACTACGTTACCTCCAACACTCTGACGCCAACATAATGTGCTTGCGTGTGAAGTTTGGTAAGAAATGTCAATCGAAGCCCAATAAAGACTTTCTCTTTCAAAGCCTGTGAAAAAATGTTTGCAATCGGTAACATAGTATCAAATAATATACATATTTTAATCTTAATAATATATAGACTGACGAGTTTTACATGAAAAATTCCTAAAGTCTACAGATTAATATATTTTAAGCTAGTTTTATGTATTTATTATCGCTTTAATACATTCAGGCAGAAATAAAAGGCAGCCATGGGTCCTCACACTTGCCCGTCTGTCTGATTGGTTAAGCAGACCAAACACCAAGTAAAACTATAAATATTTGTATCTCATACGCAATACATGCGTAAATGTAGTGTTTCGTTTTGTACATGAGAGATATTAACATGAGATTTTTGTAAAATAATTCCTCCCCTTTAGAGCATGAGACAATATTTTGTCTTTTTTATACAAACTATTTTAGGAAAAAAAAGCTGTAATAGGACAAGAGTCATGAAGAAAGTAATGGTCAACTGTTTTCACCGTTGACTTCATCGTCATGACGAAGCTGAAGTTGGTTTTCAATGGACCTTACCAAGCTCTGCCCACAACCGACCCACGTGACCGCAAGTCTCACAAACAAAGCCTCGCGGCATTGTTTCAATGTAAACATGACTCGATTGCTACATCATTTCTATCGGATTTTCACAATATATCAGCTACTAGAATGGACAGAGGAACTAACAAGTTCATGTCATCATCTGGGAGGAGGTTACTGGTTTCTCAGTCACAAGCTGGTTGCAAACCTGAGGCCAGCAGGTGTCAGTCAGTTACGGTATTTCTGAAATTTGGTTAGATGACCTCAATATGAGAAGCTACAGACATGATAGGAGGACCCAAAGATCTCTGTAAAGGTAAAGGCCAATCTTCTGAAGTTGGGATATAATTCATTTAATTTCACATAATTATCGCGGTAGAAGCCATTTTGTTTGTTAAAATTTTATGAAATATATTTGTTCTATTTGATGTTTGTTGTGAATGATGTATACTCGGAAACGAACGAGGTAATCAGTCCAACTTGTAGAAACTACAGAGGCTGTAATGCGCCACAGCAAAGGTAAACAAAGGTAAAATAACCTGAACAGGTGATCAACTCAAAACCACTCCTACCTTTTTTACTCTCTCTCTTTGTAGTTTAAGCACACCTGTTACCGTGGCAACCGCCTGTGCCCCGCAAGAAGAGCAAAGATTACGTTAAACATAACATTCAGTCACGATGTCAAGTTTGCAGGCTGGATATTTATTTCTCGATTATTAATCAGCGCTTCCCTGAACACAGCAATGGTTGATTGACTAGCTGTACTTGGTGCTAGAGTGGCTAACACAAGTAACAGTTTAGTCCAAAGCCTTTTCTGCTAAAATAAACCATACCTGTTTGACACCCCTGCTATAGATTTTATTTTATACATTACCCCGTATGTTTGACACCGGCCCGCCGAACGATTTAGTCTGGTCCGGTGGCTAAATGCATTATCATTATTCACAATGATTATTGAAAAAAAACTACATGTACACCGCGACACATTGGACCGGGGAGGGGGGGAGAAACCGCGACACGTTGGACCGGGGAGGGGGGGAGAAACCGCGGCACTTTGGAACGGGGGTGGGACGATTGGGGGAGGGGGGGGGGGGGGAGGCAAATAAGGCTTGAATGAATAATTGAATGTAGTGCTGGAAATTCGCATATTGTCCGTTTTTCACTTCTCTCGCTGAGATAAAGCTTTTTTGGTCACTAACATTCAAAACTCATAAAACTCAAAATTTTGACTTGGTTCCAGTTATTTAGCACAATTAGCTTCATCTACATAAAAAATTTCAGAATTAATTAATTTATCAGCTGCTTAGAATTTTAATGTCAGATATTCTTTCTTCTGTCTTCTGAGACCAAAAGTCAAAATTCTTTTTTTTCAGTGGCCCTGAGCTGAATCCATACAATGCAGATTTCTTAGAATTTTATTTATGTAAAAACATGTGGACCTACATGTTCAGTTTAAGTTTTATCAGTTTAGCTAAATCAAGCTAAATGTTTTTTTTTTTTTTTTCATTTAGCTTGATATGGGTAAATCTATACCAGTCTGGGATGAAAAACAGCAAGGTTGCTATGGTATCTGCATATCTCACAAAATATATTTTGAACTTCATAAAATAAGTTCTAAGCACCTAACGTCTTTTAAGAGACCCAATAAAACAAGTAAGACAATAACTCATAAATGGAACACTTTTCTCGCAATTAATAGCTATTATTTATTTCTTTACAATACAACACCTTCATATCACTCCCAAGCTTGTATCAATATGAAAAATAAAACGCAACAGGGAAACAAACAACATTCAGACCACATTTCTTACAGAATGTACAGATGCACCTATGAGGAAGTGTGTTATATTGCTGTGTGACAAAACAAGCTTTTAACTATCTTCCTCTTTCTTGGTAAACTGGACGCAACATATGTTTGTCTAAAAGCCTAAACTTCAAACAGCATGGTGCAACTCCTGCTGGTGCAACTCCTGCTGGCGAAACCCAGTTGTATTCCTGAATATGGACTGAAGACGGATCTGACCCAATGCAGCCTTTAAAAAAGATGTCTGGTCCAAGAGTGTGTTTGAGTTATTCCATCATAATGAAGAAGCTCGTTGCGTTCGCTGCTCTACTTGTTGTTGTTCTCAGCAAGGGAGACTTCCATGGGTAAGTGAGCCAGCAAACCTTCTTCTGATCATTGAGTACACTGAGTCAGGCAAAATCCTGTTATATTTGTTTAATTTTTTTACCAGTGTCCAAGAAGGAAGCCACACAGAGCAAAGTCTGCTTTGTAATAATTATGAATGTGCACAATGTTGACAACATACGAGTAATAAGTAATATTGCTTCAAAATGAGAAACATATGTTATTAAGCAAACGTCAGTGATGTTTTAAATATTTTTTAACTTACGTTTGCACCAAGTATTTGACAATTTAAATGAAATTTAATTTAAATGAAGAAAATGTGTTTTAAATTTTTAAGTGAATTATGAAAAAAGAATTAAGAATATGTGTCTTGTGGGTCGATTGGGATACCCCACTGTTATTTCCACTTAAAATTGCCAAAAATATGCATAGACATATTGAGTTGGAAGCACATTATTAGAACCTCATGACTCTGCATTCTGAAGGAGGTTTGAGCTGTTGACAATTAGCTTGGTCTGCTCCTGAAGAAATGTACTTCAAAACCCCTAAAATCTCATCATGGTGGCTGCAGCCGACTCTTACTGATGGTTATACTGTATTAAAGTCCATGTGTGCACAGTCAGAAACAGACTTTACAAGGAGAAGAAAACTTTTGTTTTGTAGGAAAAACATGAAGCCAGAAAATAATCACAGAAACTGAAGAAATAGACTGGGTCTGGAATAATGTTCATTGGACAGATAAGTCTAAACCAGAATTATTTTCACACAGAAACAGAGGACATATTTACCAATGATGGTAACCACGTCAGTTGTTTACCATTTAAAAGTGTAAATAGTAACCAGCTGATGTGCAGGAGAAAAATGTGGTCCAAGACATAAAAGGCAGAATGACAAAACCCTGGTTCTATTGTTTCACCTCTTACACTCAAGCAGCATTTACATTCTATATGTGCACAGTACTTTGCCAATATTCCAAAAACGTCAAAAAAACCCCACAAATTTTTGCGATTGCGGTGCTTCCTTTGAATAAAAAAGACAATTCAAGTGATCACCTCAGCCTACCTGCAAAACCTTTTTAAAAATTGGTTTTTCCATGAAGCTAACTTAATTTAAAAATGTCAAACTGAGTAATTAATATAATATGGTCAACGGAAACACAGCTTCTCTCTCCAAGCACACGATATTCCTTACATCCTTGCTCAGTCATTTGGCTAACTCCTGGCAGTTGGTCATGCATTTGTCCTTTATATTAAAAAACATAAATTTATACTCATTGAGAAAAATGTATCTCAGTTTTCATTAATAGCTTTAAAAAAATCCTGCACCATAATTCATGGAGGAAAAGTAAAACTGTTTTCCCAAAGCAAAATTTTCAGATGTGATCTTGGGTACTTGCAATTTGCAAAGAAAAAAAAGATTAAAATGTTCATTTCATAAGTACTATTACTCTCCAAGAGTGACACATAGCTTTTCAGGAAGTACAGTTTTATTTATTTCACACTATGAGAGGGCCAAGGTAATAAAAACCCAGTGTCAGAGCAGTTTGGCGACGATAAATGTTTTTTCAGTGTCCAACATCTGGAAAAGCAGAGCCACACAATTTATTTTTTTCATGTGCTACCACCTCAGTAAGTAACTTACTGGAATAATACCCCTGTGTTTTTTTTTGTAGGCATCAAGTTTTCCGGATTGTGCCGAAAGATGATGCCCAGTTGGCCCTTGTCAGAGTTTTGGAAGACATATTGGACTTGGAGGTTATTTTGCAATTGAAACTATTCATCTGGCAGTAGAAATAAAAACAACACAGATTTATGCAGCATGTGAAACATCTGTGTGTTTTTACAGTTGGACTTCTGGAGATGGGTGACGCCTGTGGATGTCAGAGTTCCCTCTCACAGCCTGCAGGTTGTCAAGAGCTACCTAGAGAATCACAGGATCAAGTACTTCACCATGATTAAAGACCTACAGGTATGCTACAAAACTCAGCAATAACCTTCTATAGGGTGAGGTTTGTGAAACTGCCTTGGTGTTCCATCACACTCCTTGTTTCTGAGGCATCACTTAACCAGGCTATGTTGCAGGCTTTGCTGGATGAGGAGCAGAGACAGATGAAGTCTGTCGCTTCTGCTGGAAACTCTGACAGCTTTGACTACACCAACTACCACACCCTCAGTGAGGTTAGTTTAAGTTCATTATCAGTGTATATGCAGAGCTGAATATTAGATGGAGAATGTTTATTATAGTAACATCAGGTTTTGTCTATAATCTAATGATACAATACGCAATATTCTGCTCATTATATATGTATCACAATATATCATATTGTGATACATATATCACAATATATGTGATATATGTGATATATATTCCATACACTTTTACAATTTTCTGAAAGATTTTAGATGGACGGAGTGATTTTGGTGACATTTGAGATTGTTCCATTGGATTGAATTAACCAAAAACTGATTAAAAGCACCAACAATAACTGGCTCTGATTGGACAGAGACATAGAGTCCACAGCTGGACAAAATGAGCCAAAGATGAGATGAGAAAATGAGTTTCTGTCACTTAAGTCATGTGGATTTGACATAAAACTCAAAGTTTCAACAGTGATCCGGTGGCTGAGTGGGGAGATTATCAGCCTTTATAGACTCTCAATATGCAAATGATTGCACTTATTTTTTTGATTTGTATGTACTGGGGTTGCATTTTGAACCTTGAGTCACAGAAAACTATAAAATCCAATTTGGAAAAATAAAAAAAAATTTCACTGCACAGTGGCGCAGTTGGTAGCACGTTTGCCTTGCAGCAAGAAGGTCCTGGGTTCAATTCCCGGCCCGGGGTATTTCTGCATGGAGTTTGCATGTTCTCCCTGTTCATGGAGTTCTCTCTGGGTACTCCGGCTTCCTCCCACAGTCCAAAAACATGACTGTCAGGTTAATTGGTTTCTCTAAATTCTCCCTAGGTGTGTGTGTGTGTGTGTGTGAATGGGTGTTTGTCCTGTCTGTTTCTGTTTCCCTGCAACAGACTGGCGACCTGTCCAGGATGTACCCCGCCTCTCGCCCAGAACGTAGCTGGATACATTAAAATTATTTTAATAAAAATTAATTAATTATAGTACTGCTCTTTTAACTGCTGTATGGACATGAGATCACACTTTCCATCTACTAAATCAGAGATCTGCAACCTGAATCTCTGGAGACACAAGTGGCTCTTTGGCTCACATTATTAAATGATGAAATATTGCGGTGTTTTTTGTTTAATTCTTTTTTTAAGTGTCTCCATAAAAACACTGTCTGTATGGGTCCCTGTGGTAAATTTGGTCTATAACCAGCCTCTAAAGAAAACAGTAAAGACCATTATATTTTTTTAACCAGCTTTAAGGGGTCTGACTTGTATCATCAATGCCTTTATTCAGGTAGCAATTTGCAATTCAAAATATTATGCTTAATAATTGTTTTGTAATGGGCAATGCAGTACTTTATTAATTTAGAATTATTTTTATATTTATGAATGAAATTGTGTACAGCATTGGCTTTATTTATTTGAAAAGTATTTTCTAGTTCTGTACAAAATGTATATGTGCAAAATATTTGGATAAATAATGGGTTAGTCTGATCCCGGTCCTTAGCCTTGTTAATTACTCTTATTGGTCTTTTTAGAAGTTTGATTGGTGACTGTTGTGTTGTTTTGTAATTAATTTCCCAAATCTCTCTGGAGTCACTGAAATAAGGTAAAACTAAAGAACAGTTCAGAATGTTAGGCTGTTTCTGTGTGAACAGAAAGGTGTTTGGTACTGAAACTATGATAGGTCCACTTCATAAACTGTGAACTGAAACAGTAAAACCCCGACTCATAATTTCTGCTTTTCCATAGATGGACATTCTTCTATGGAAAAGATGAATGTCCATCTTTTCCATAGATGAATGTCCTAAGCACCCTGCAGGGGGCTAAGCACCCCTAAAAGTCAGATCCTAGAATTGCCCCTGTTCCCAGAAAAGCCGGTTTTTGACATTTCTCTGACATTTGGAAAAATATGGTTTACTTATTTTGGCATAACTCCAGTTTTACTTGCCCTATTAACACAATTTAAAAACTAATGTGTAGTTTATAATGTGCACTTTAAGTACAAGTTGAAAGTGAGACTGGGGGAGGCGGAGTCTTGTTGCTACGGCATCACAAATTAAACATGTTAAAAAGATGTGTATAAGCATCTGGACCCCCATGATTTAATGTATTAAATCACTGGATCGACACTGAAAAATCAATACTCTCCGAGGGGGAATTTTTTTTCAGAAATATCGTACAATTGATATAATTATACAGCCCCAGTTTTGTCTTACATAATAAAAATGGCACCTGTAGCAGCTCCCCAGCACTTGAATTAATCAGCCAGTCTCGACGGGTGAATTTTTCATTTTTATTGTTCTCTTATGGGTGATTCAGATCCACCATGATCACCTCAGTCACCACAATCACCGTGAAAACTAAAACATATGCAAATATTAGAATACAAACATAAACTTACAATACAAACAACAAAACAAAACGTACCTCGCTGCTTTCACTGGGGATCACTAGGTGTTGATTTCTTCATGCCAAACAATTTGATAGCTCAAGTCATTCATTGGCACATTGATTGAACCAGCTTTATAGGGCCCCCCCCAAACATTACAACGTGCAGTTGCATTAAACAAAGCAAAATATAAACCAACAATGGTAATCAAAACAGACAAACATCCATAAACAATCTGTGACATTTTTAATTTAGAAAATTCACTTCAAATAATTTACAATAAATAGTTTACAAATATAAATTATTTGGACAATTTATTTTAAATGGTTCACTATCCATTACAGCACCAAAGATTCCAAAATTCAATTTCAGAGTCAGGATTAATCTTTTTGACTTCCTTTCAGATCTACAGTTTTCAGGACATGCTAGTGGCTGAGAATCCAAAGTTGGTCAGCAAGATGGTGATCGGTCAGAGCTACGAGGGTCGTCTGCTTAATGTTCTCAAGGTAGAAGGACATTTCAGAAAATCTAGTCTTTTTCTAAACCAAACCATGACTTCAAATGGAAAGGGAAATCACACAACCAACACATTTACTGTTTGCGCTTTGTTGTGTCTGAGTTCTTCTTCTGCTTTTTGTCTCTACAGTTCAGCACTGGTGGAAGCAACCGTCCTGCTATCTGGATCGACACCGGAATCCATGCCAGAGAGTGGGTCTCCCCTGCCAGTGGCATTGTGTTCGCCAAGAAGGTGGTTTGATACTTTACCTTTTACACCTCAGTACCTGTTGCCTCTGAGCAGGAAAAATAAATGCTGTAATATTTATTTGTTGCTTTTTGTTCTCAGATTGTGACAGAATATGGAACAGACTCTGCTCTCACTGAAATCCTTAACAAAATGGATATTTTCTTGGAGATGGTGGTCAACCCAGATGGATACCACTTCACCCACACTGACGTGAGACGGGCACAGTTAAACATACACTATAGGACCCTGTTGTTCTTAAGACAACTGAAAATGTGCATCTTTAAGGAACTTTAGCATTTCAATAATATGTCAGATTAAGTACACAAAAGCAGACAACTGAAAAGGGTAAAAAAAAGAGAATATCAAACAGTTTCTCTGTGGTTTCCAGAACCGAATGTGGCGTAAGAACAGGAAACAGAATCGGGACTCCAGGTGTGTTGGTGTGGACCTAAACCGGAACTGGAATGCAGGATTTGGAGGTACAACTTTTTGTCCATAAGGAAAATTCAAACAATAGGTGACGAGCAAAACGCTAGTTGCACTAACTATAACAAAATAACTATTGTTGTAGTTTATGTTTTAAACCTAATCTATAACAATCGAGATAAGAGATGGAAAAATGGTGGTTAGTAAATCAGCTAAACTTTCATTTTAATTCTTATTTAATTTATTTTATAAGTTATCCCTCTAACACTGTGCAACACTTTGATTAGCTTTAATGTTGTGTAGTATCTTATCAATAAGTGACATTCCTTTAGATCTCGTAAATTCCATGATGCATATTTTTACTTAATTCAATTTAATCCATGTACAAAAAAATATATCAAACTTTTTGTCTTTCCTTTTTTGATCCATGATGCTTAAAACGTTTAGGACATGGTTCCAGCAACAATCCATGCTCAGAGATCTATCGTGGAACCAGGGCTCATTCTGAGCCTGAAGTCAAGTCCATTGTAAACTTTGTGAAGTCACACGGCAACATCAAAGCCTTCATCTCCATCCATTCCTACTCACAGATGCTTTTGTTCCCCTACGGTTACACCAAGAAACCTGCCAAAGACCAGGATGAGCTGGTAGAAACACATCTGCTCTAGTCCTTTGCACAGAAGTCTGTTATTCTAAATCAAAACAAGAAAATTTATATGAGATTTCTTGTATACCTTTGAAGCTCTTTTGTTTGGTAACTATGGGCAGTTTCATTCTGCAGGACCAAGTTGCTCAAAAGGCCATCACTGATCTGGCCTCCTTGTATGGCACCAGCTACAGATATGGCAGCATCATCACCACTATCTGTGAGTCCCCAAATCATTTGGCCACAGTAAACTTCATTGTGCATTTGCAAGAGATTATGTCCTTCTTAGCATGAGGTGCTGTTTGTAAAGTTACACAGTAAAAACTTAACAGCATTTTCTAGGTTTAAGAAAAAAAAAAAACGGGAGTTAATTTCTCAAAGTCATGTTTTGTGTCACTAAATATTTAATATAGAAGCTAAATAGTTAGTATGACAACGTAGCTTTCTAATTAAATATTTGGCTATACAGCTAAATATTTAATTTGCAAACTAATTATTTAGTTCCAGACTATGTCTGAGCTAAATATTTGGCTAGTAGTCTAAATACTTAGTTAACAAACTAAGTATTTAGTCTGTAAAAAAAAAAAAAAAAGCTTGGCTTAGAAATTAAATATTTAATTTACAAAATTAATATTTAGCTCAGACTTAAACATTCAATTGGGAGTTAAATACTTAGTTTGCAAACTAAATACTTAGCTTCTTAACTAAATTTAATTTGAAAGCTAAATATAGTTTATAATCTAAATATTCAGCTTGTGAATTAAGTATTTAGTTTGAGATTCTGATTTTTATAAAATATCTGAATAACATGTTGACTTTGAAAAATGAACACCCACCTCTAAGAATGGCTAACAAAACCAAAATATTGCAGTCAATTTTTTTCCAGTGTAATTTTACAAACAGCACCCCATAATTGAGAAAAAACAGGTGTACACAACAATTTAGACTCACTTACAGCATACAAGAAACGTCTACCAGTACCAGTAGTGTTTTGTTGTATAAATATAACCAATATAACCTTTTTTTATTAAGCTAGTTTTCAGCAACATAACTTAATTTGTGTAGTTAGAGGAAATCAGACAACAATTGTGTAAAGTACCTTTGTTTTCTCTGCAGACCAATCTAGTGGAGGCTCCATCGACTGGACCTACAACCAGGGAATCAAGTACTCCTACACCTTTGAATTGAGGGACACCGGCCATTTTGGCTTCATCCTTCCTGCCAATCAAATTGTTCCCACTGCCAATGAGACATGGCTGGCTCTGAAGGTCATTATGGATCACACCTTCAAGAACCCGTACTAAAAGAACAGAGTGAAAGCCTTGAGGCCTTTCATGTAGTTTGATTTCCAAATATAAAACAAAGAAAATAAAAATGCATACAGGAAAATTAAGGACTATTGTTGTTTTACTTATGCAACAAGTACTGTGAAAATGATTCTGCATTTTAGATCCGGGTTAGTTAAAAATATATAGAAACATGGTCTTATATGTGTCATAATAAGAAATTTGGTCTTCTATCACCTCAAGAACATTTCCAGGATTGAAAAGTCAAGTCCAGGATTTCCAGGATTGAAAAAGTAATGGGGCTGCACAGTGGCACAGTTGGTAGAGCTGTTGCCTTGCAGCAGCAAGGTCCTGGGTTCGATTCCCGGCCCGGGGTTTTTCTGCATGGAGTTTGCATGTTCTCCCTGTGCATGGTGGGTTCTCTCCGGGTTCTCCGGCTTCCTTCCACAGTCTAGAAACATGACTGTCAGGTTAATAGGTTTCTCTAAATTCTCCCTAGGTGTGAGTGTGTGTGTGCATGGTTGTTTGTCTTGTATGTCTTTGTGTTGTTCTGCGACAGACTGGCGACCTGTCCAGGGTGTACCCCACATCTCGCCCGGAACGCAGCTGGAGATAGGCACCAGCAACCCTCCCGCCCCATTAGGGAAAAAGGGTGTACAGAAAATGGATGGATGGAAAAAGTAATGCCCCATAAAGATTCATCCATGCAATTACCTTCAGATTAAAAGGGAAAATTGTAAAGCGTACTTCTAATGCCGTCATAATACGAATTTGACCTCAAAAGACTGGTTATAGTAATATAGCATTCACTTTGGCCACCGGTATAAACATTTAGCTTTTTTCATCACTTTACTTTTATCTAAGTTGCTCTGACCAGAAATACTTTCAGTGTCTTTCACAGGACAAACGTCCCTATCTTCATTTATAGATATTTCTGTAAATAATCATATAATTTTTATAAAACTGTGAACTGATGGTTAGCTTCAGCTAGCATGAGACATACTAAGCTCGATTCCTAATAAATGAGTCAAGCATTGACTGGAGGATGTTTTCCCCTAGTAACATTTTTATGTATCAGTTGACCCTCTGCAACTACATTATTATCATTCGAAGTGCCATGATGGAATGAGAATCTGACGTCTGATGGACGTCAGACGCTCAGTTCAATTCTCAGTTGGAGAATTGAACGAGTCAGTTGTCAGTTTATTGATGGTTTCTTATCGTTCGAGTGAAGCTAATGTCTTTCCAGGGGGAAAAAAAGTAAAATCCATTATTTACAAATAAAATTATGGAACCACTTCATTTAAGTTAAACATCACTTGTTGAAGAGATTGGAAGATTATTTCCAGCGTCTGATGTTCTGAACTCTGGAGCCGCAGCTGGATGACGCACAGCATCAAATGAAGTTAAAATTAACTGAAACGCTGCACAAGAAATTATACTTTATTATACTTAGGTTTTTCTAAATGCTTTCCACTAACTCTCACATTTCTAATTGTACCTTCAGTTTCTTTATTTTATTTTTTTATTAGTTTATGTCTGGCTTCAGTCTTACTGTTTGAGTAACTAGAGATGATCAGGTCCTCCATCTGCTCCTGAATCTTATCCAGCTCGTGTAATGTAAACATTCAGCGTTTCTTGGCGTCCTGCACCGACTGCCAGGCCACAGACGATTTCCTTGCCTTGGAGGATGTGGGAGCGGACAGGCATGACTCTGGGAAGGAGTCGGTTGTCATTCCACTTGGAATCTTCTGGACGATTACCTTGAGACCTTGGAGAAGAGGAAAGAGGAAAAACGACTCTTGAGCATGAACATTGCTCAACTAAAATATTGGTTTACAATCAGGGGAATCCAATAATTAGATGAAAGAGGTGCAAACTGAGAAATGGAATGGAAAAAAAATACTTTAAGGAAATGCCTGCTCATGCGTCACTTAATGCTGTGTGTTCATGAAAACAGGAACTTGAGAAACAGCTGCTGGTTATTGGTCATATTACGCAGTCAAGCTAAAGAACATTGTGTTCAGCCATCACATGTTTATACTAAGTCTTTAGTAAAGAATGGTAGGTGTAGAGGAAAATGTCAAGTGCTCTACATGGTGGAGTTAGGCATAAAGAAATGTCCTAAATCAAAAACTTAGTAAAGTGAAGTCTTTACTCTTAGTAAAGACTTTTCTTTACTAAGAGACTAAATGTGCTTCTGCTTGGTTGGGAAAACCGCACAATCATTTCCTGAAAAGTTGCTTTCTCAAACTCACTGTTCAGTGACAAATATGTGTAAAAAAATTACAGAATGTCTGCCATTTAATGTGTAACTGGACATACAGGTATAAAAAATAATTACTTGACAAACTGCTAAGGATGAGAGAGAGAAAAGTGTGTGTGTCTTGGCATTTGACACATTGTAAGGATTATTTTACTAACACATACAATGTTGTGTGGACCAGCTGCACCTTGTGGGATGTAACAATTGGTGTTTTGGGGTTATCAGTTAGGTTTAATTTGCATTCACACAAAACGCATTATCCATCCATCCATCCATTTTCTGTTCACTCTTGTCCCTAATGGGGTCGGGAGGGTTGCTGGTGCCTATCTCCAGCTATGTTCCGGCCTAGAGGCGGTGTACACCCTGGACAGGTCGCCAGTCTGTCGCAGACAAAACGCATTATGGGAATCAAAAACGCATCCTAAGCATGTGTACTTTGAATGCAGACGCTCAGTGGCGCAACAGTGGCCTATGCGTTGCATGCAGTGTATGCAACGCATAGGGGCCCTGCACTAGAGGGGGCGCAAAAATGATGTGAGGATTTCTTTCCTAGTCAGCATTTTATGTACTAAACAGCTGTTTGGGTTTGAAATGACCAATAACAGAGGAACAGCACTGATTAGGCGCCCCTCCCCTCCTGCCAGCCTCTCTCCCTTCCCATACAGGTAGCTTGGGAAGTCTCCCTTCGAGAACGCGCTGAGGTGCGTATTTTTTCTTTTACATTTTTACTAAGGCCTCGACAACAGGGAGCTAAAGATAGAGAGCTAAAGGTGAGGCACAGAAAAATCTCCAGGGCACAAAACAGAAAACGGACGAGGGGGAGGGATAAAGCTGTCGGAGAGACGAAGAAAAGCTTTTTAAAGTGGTTGAAAGACAGTAAGCAATGTCAGTGTACAACAAGAGAATTGTAAATATTCAGGTTAGCCTAAGCTAGCCTAAAATGACAGTTTTTTTTATTGCAAAAAGACAACATATATGAACAACATAGAACGTTAATAATTACATTAATACAACATTAGAGGGCTTTACAGAACATAGAACAATTATTTTCCAATGTGAAAATTAAATCGGTGCTCGAGGGTTGTAGTTCTTTAAGGGCAGTTATGATTTGAATGGCTTTAACATTTGAGCTGACACCTCACACACACCTCAACAATGAGTGTAATAATAATGACCAAAACAAAACACGGGAAATATTAGGGTCAGCTAAATAACCTAAATAAGACCCCCGAACTGACGCTGTTGTCATGGTTAAATTTGACCAATGGTTACTTAAAAAAATTGTGGCAACAAAGTGACACGTAATATAATTGAATAGATTTTAGTTTATACAATTTTGATTAAAAAGTATTGAATATGTTAACTTAACTTAACTTAAAAAAATTAAGTACATCTTAATAAAAGCAACAGCTGAAATGTGTTGGATTTAGTAATATCAAGCCTAATGATAAGTTATATTGCCCAAAAATATTTAGTAAATCCAAGTCAATTTTACAAGGAAAACATATTTTATTTACTAAGTATCTGAGCAAAAATGATTTAGATTTACTAAATATCTGGGGGAAATTGATTCCTATTTACTGATAATCTAGGTGAAATTAACATATATTTATTAATTAAATGGGTGAAATTGATTTATTTTTACTAAACATCAGCATAAAAACTTATTTGGATTAAGTAAATAATATAAATGATATCAACTCATATTGTAGCACATTATTGCTTAATTCAACACATTAACGCTGTTCTTCTTTTTAGTCCTTGGAAAGTTACCCAGAGCAGTTCGAATTTTCACGCCGTCCACCACGATTCCGATGTCTGGATCCTCTGACGTGTTAGCTTTGATGTTGTAGATCTTCAGGCTTTCAACAGCAAGGTCCTGTGACACACTGTCTTCATCAGTATCCTGTAATAGCAAGAACATTGTGCATATCAGACAGTATAACCAAAGGAGAAGGTTCCATTTCCAAAATTGCTTACAACTGTTTGGACAAGAAAATCCAGAGTTTGTCAGCTATTGCTTGTAATGCACTCTATTTATGTCAGTGTTTTAGACAAATCTGAGATAACACTAAAAAAAACCGCACATAATTTAAAAATGAAAAAAAATATATATATAAATCAATCATAATAATATATTATATTATTATAATATAATCAATTATACAATGATGAGCTGAACAGTTACAAATATTTCTAAAAGAAGTTTCTGAAATTAAATCAATCCATTACGCTATTATTTCTTCCTGGCACTGTCTTGATGAATATCTTATTCTGCATTGCCTCAGTCTTTCTGTAAAAATGTCTTCGTATTTACAAAGCAGCGTCTTGGCCATCATTTCTTAGCTCGCTTTTAGGGACAAATTGCAAAAACTTAAAAAAAAAAAAAATCAAGTTATGGTTAGTGTTAGAGAATTTTCGGTATTATCATTTTGTTATTACTTTAGTTGAAATTCAGTCTGTTTAAAGTGTTCTCTTCCTTATGTGTGTATTAACTGACCTGGAGGTCAGGATTGTCTGTTTATCTTCATGTGAGCAGTTGAGTAGTTTTCTAGTTGATTAGGTTACATGTTGATTAGGTTACATGTTGTGCAACCTCTGTTCTTTTTACGACCTCTGCCCCTTTGACTGTTTTGACTGTTTTTCTTTGACAATAAAACAAGAGCTCGCGTGAAAGGAAATCAGAACTCTCTGTAAACAGCTTGGAGAAGCTGCTTCGGAGACTTCTCCTTTTGCAAAAGCTTTGTCATAAAATACATATACGTTATCTGTGGTTCTTTATTTAGGTTCAAGGAAAAATACCTATCAGTTAGGTAAAGCATTCTTAGGAAAAAAATTACATAAATTACTGACAAGTTTTAAATTATGTCAGTTGGTGAAATCAAATTGAGATAGCATTCTGCACTAGCACTTAAAAATTCCTTAATGTAAAATAAAAATTTAAACACACTTAACAGAGGACAATGATATAGCTTGCCAAGAACTACTGGGAGAAATACAGTTATGACTATTTTGTGATTTGACTTTCCAATGAATACCAAGTAGAAGACATGAGAGAAATCAGCTACTTTATATTTTAACATCTACTTCAACTTACATCGTACTCTTTTAAGAGTTGATCTGTAGATTCCCCAAGGTACAGCATCAAACATCGAATGATAACATCTCTGGTCATGTTGATGTCAGGATTGCTTGGAGTCTGAAACGAAAAAAATAAACACCAGGTGGTTTATATTACTGTTAATAAACTCAAGGATCCTTCCTGTGCCGTCTTGGGGACCAGTGTAATAAAACACTACTGAAAGAAATTCTCATGCGATTATTTCATATTCCATTTAAAAAGAGAATCACAGGCTAACCTCCAGTAAATTTAAGTAATGATATTCCAGAAGTTTAAACACAAAATTTTGAGAATAAAATATTAGCAACCATAATGTTCAATGAAGGATACCTTGAGTAGGATAGCCTGCAGTCTCAATCCCATGCTTCCGCCCTTGGAGTGGAAGAGGTTCAGAAGTCGAGGAGTATATTCATCCAGTTTGGACATGAACTTTGATTCAAGATGCACCATTGTGATTCTGTGAAACTCATCCTGGATCTGAAAGACAAATCATGAAACCAGTTTTAAAGCCTCAAATATTACAAACATACATACTGTTCTTACGACATTTTTCAAAAGCAAGACGATGGATCAAATTTGATCTATAAAATAGATGACAGTAACGTAACAAATTTTGTATCAAATAGTTCTGCCAAGTCTCATGATGGCCTGGTCAACAGTGCTCTTATTTAACTTCAATGTTGAATCAAGTATATCTCTAACAAGTTCAACAGATTCTGAAGATGAAATGAACTGAAGGTCTTCAACTAGGGCATCAATGCACTTCACTGAGGCATTATAGACACTTTCTAGCTTCAGCAGAAGTAAACCGACTCTTTGAAGAACCAAGTATGAAGCACTTTCCTTATCACAATCTAAACTTGTGCCCTCATTATCACTGGCCTCTAATGAATCAGAATGGTCAACAATTTGATCGTGGTGACTCTCATACACACCTTGCTTAAAATCGCTCGAAGAATAGGATTTGTGTTTTGTACTTTTGTGTTTCAAAAATGTATTGTATATATTTGTCCGAAAGCTGCATCCTTCAAATACACAAAAGACAGTTTTGTGGCTCTTCAGGTGATTTCCTATATGCTGAAAGTAGTCCTTCTCTGTAGAACAACTAGCACTGCAAACTTAAAAGCAGAGATGATTCCTGGCTGTATACTGACATGAGCTGTATGATACCTGGACACATGTGTGCGAAGGGCACCTTGTGTTTTAAATGTGCAAGGGTAACTGTCATATAGACATGGCTGGGTTTGCCCACGACCAAATGTTGCGTGTTGTAGTCTGTAATGTTTTAGTAGATTACCCTTTGTTGCAGACAAAGACTTGCAGATCTTGCACTGCCACCCCATAGGCCAGAACCTAAGATAATAAGAAAAAAAGGTGATTTTTT